>NC_135214.1:22200921-22213421 GCF_052324685.1 Brachyhypopomus gauderio
GCCCAGCCCTGAGTGACACCGTGGGACGGGGTAGAACTGGACGTCTTACCTTCAGACCCTTGGCCCTGTTGATGGCTCGCAGGGGGCGGAGCACGCGTAGGACACGCAGGATCTTCACCACGGAGATGGCGGATGACCTGCGGACACACCGTGCACCGTCAGCCCTGCACACGGTGTGACGACACACCGACGTGTGCACCCCCCACACCACACACACCAGCGGCACTACGGCTGTGTCTGTTCACTACGTCGTGTACCCCTTCACTGTCCTGCTGTCTTGTGGTGGTGTTTGAAAACTGAAATCCGGCGTACTGTACAAACCCCGCAGTGCGACCCCAGTACATAGTGTACAAACTCATGCAATCGAATGTAATGTGTGCTGTACAGAGCAGCAGGTGCAAGACACTTAGCATCAGTAACAACGTCGTGTCTGTCTGCCGTCTGGTACGTACTGTATGCCAAAGGACACTAAAGACACTCCGACCACAAGCAGGTCCAGCAGGTTGAAGTAGTTCCTGCAGAAGGCACCTTTGTGCAGGAAAGCCCCATACGCAGTCATCTGCACATCAGACGAGAGAAGGTGTGAATGAACAAGCTATTGTAGGCCTGTTGTGTGAGAAAGCCCAAGTGAGGAACTGCTGCCACCTGCAGGCCAAGAATGCCACTGCATCCAAGTTGTATTTACTTATACTGTATATATTTTCTCCATGTTTTGTATATTTAGTCAATTTTCTTTAAATCTATTTAAAATCTAACACTGGGTGGCACTTCTTCAGCAGTTTCTGACTGGAACTTTAAGAACAAGTCTTACATTTTCTAAAAACATTTTTTGAGCTACTTCATCTACAGTTTCAATATACTGCGTTCATGAATGTACCATATACCACAACAGAAGCCTGTGGGCCCAGAGCTTAGGTCAATCATGATAAACCAGTATATTTGACATTTTTCATATTCCTGGCAACGATGCTGCGGATATGTCAGATTTAAAAAGTCATTATAATGTCAGCATGCTTATTTATTAGATGAAAAATGTCATTCAATATCTGTACTGTATTAATAATGCATTATGGTATAAGTCCCTGTCAGAATTCAGATGCTTTCTCAGATTCCTGCTGTGTTTGATCTGGTCACAGCTCTATGATCAACTCTAGGATGCAAAGTGTTTACATCTACACCACCAATCAGAGCAATGCAGCTGTCTCAGGATGAACCTGACCCATGCAGAGATAAACCTGACCCACGCAGAGATAAACCTGACCCATGCAGAGATAAACCTGACCCACGCAGATATAAACCTGACCCATGCAGAGATAAACCTGACCCATGCAGAGATAAACTTGACCCACACAGAAATAAACCTGACCCACGCAGAGATAAACCTGACCCACACAGAGATAAACCTGACCCACACAGAGATAAACCTGACCCACACAGAGATGAACCTGACCCACGCAGAGATTAACCTGACCCACGCAGAGATGAACCTGACCCATGCAGAGATAAACCTGACCTACGCAGAGATAAACCTGACCCACACAGAAATAAACCTGACCCATGCAGTGATAAACCTGACCCACGCAGAGATGAACCTGACCCACGCAGAGATGAACCTGACCCACGCAGAGATGAACCTGACCCAGGTAGAGATAAACCTGACCCACGCAGAGATAAACCTGACCCACGCAGAGATAAACCTGACCCACACAGAAATAAACCTGACCCACGCAGAGATAAACCTGACCCACGCAGAGATGAACCTGACCCAGGTAGAGATAAACCTGACCCACGCAGAGATGAACCTGACCCACGCAGAGATAAACCTGACCCACACAGAAATAAACCTGACCCATGCAGAGATAAACCTGACCCACGCAGAGATGAACCTGACCCACACAGAGATTAACCTGACCCACGCAGAGATGAGCCTAAAATTTCAAAATGAAACGGGTAGTAGCCTTGAACCCTTTAAAATGCATATTTTAAAAACAGGAAGGGTAAAAAAAAATTAACCAAACATAACCACATATTTAAAAAGCATTTAAAAATGACCAGTACAAGCACTTGCATCATAGGGTGTTTTTCCTCACCACTGTCTCCTTTGGCTTGATCATTAGGGATCTGGACCCATACGATTGTAAAGCTGCTTTGTGACAAGCTGCTTTGTGACAACATGTGTTGTAAAAAGCACTATATAAATAAATTTGACTTTGACTCTCACTCTGACATGCAGAGCAAACAGTCACAACTTGTGTTATTTAGAAACAAGCCAGTGACCATTAATGTAACCAGTCTGTCCTGAACTGGTAGCTGTACACTTTTTGATATGCCACAAAAGGCCTCTCAAAACAAGAAGAAGGTTTTCAACATCTGCATCTGTATCCAGGAGAACATTTTTCACCTTCCATGCACTGAGAAACAGACAGATGTGTGGATGCAACTCTGCGTGCATGAATCAGCGTGTCAGAGTGAGGAGGATTATGGGAATACAGAATGAATGACATGCAGTTAGCCAGAACTTCAACTAAACATCTGGCAACGTGCAGGCCTGCTGCTCACAGCTGACTAAACTGAAAAAACTTGCACACAGTATGATGTTAGGTTAATTATCTAGGACATAAATGCCCCAGTGTCTTACCATATCTAAATTATTTTTCATTAACCATAGCTAAGAAGGAACATCTAGCAACTGGATATGTAACAAAGCCGACTGTTATAAGATAATATAGCAAACAAGATAATGGCATATTGCCCTAAGGTCCAGTCAGACACTATGTTACTAAACTGTTTATGCTAATTCATTGCATGGTTGGTTTTAAAGGATCTCTCTACATGTTTTTATACTGATACTTGTTCAGTTGTTCAGTGTTTTAATACCCATGACAGGTTTATTATCATATTGCCAGTACAACCTGCACCTGTATGGCTGAAATCATTTGGCCACTTTTTCCAGAGATCTTTGGTTTCATTCAAAAGAGGTGCGATGATAACAAACACATAACAGGGCAACGACCTCCACACTGACACAGAGATGGTGGTGGGGCAAAGGTGACACTATCACAGAAACGGCTTTACCTTCAACACGATCTCAAAGGTAAATATACTAGTGAAGACATAATCGGCATACCCTAGGACCTGTGGAGGCAAGGCAGTGATAGCGTTAACATCAGCAGGAACCAAGCCCAAGACACAGCGAGGAGCCATTACCTTCAGCAGGATCTCAACTGTAAAGATAGCCGTGAAGGCATAGTCAAAATAACCCAGAATCTGTGAAAGGGCGACATGACAGTTTAGCACAGGCCATTTAAAACACCGCAGTGACCGAACCATCCTGCTCACTGGTTAATCTAACAGACATGAATGATTTCTGAGATTAGTGGCTTTTCAGTAGACATTTGTAGTGAAATATTGAGACATTTGTAGTGAAATATTGAGACATTTGTAGTGAAATATTGAGATTTCTTCCTTTCTGCAGCTACAAAAATCTTCATGAATCAAGATTAGAAGCCAGAAACTTTCTTATGAAAATACATCATGAAAAAAATAGTTATGTAAACTACAAATGAATACGTGATTATCTTTGAATGCAGGAAAAGACTTGCCCCACTAGGGAAGACTTGCTATAATAAATCGTTGGGTTCCTAACGGATTCTGAGAGTAATGTAGGGTGTAACTTACGATGTTGCGCACAGAATAACTCCTGATGGGGTCCTCTGCAGCCAGTGAGACCGAGCTGAGCATGATGAAGACGAGGATGAGGTTGGTGAAGATCTGGTGATTGATCAGGCGATGGCAGCTCACCCGGATCCTGTGGCCACAGTACGCATGGAGGTTTGAGTGTGTGTGTGTGTGTGTGTGTGTGTGTGTGTGTGTGTGTGTGTGTGTGTGTGTGTGTGTGTGTGTGTGTGTGTGTGTGTGTGTGTGTGTGTGTGTGTGTTGACTCACGGATTCGTACTGCTGAAGATGAAGAAGGCGCTGCCCCCTGGAATGGGCTGAATCTTCTCCTTGAGGTTGAGCTCAGAGATCCTCTGGGGACGTGGTCCTGGTGGGACATCGGGCTCATCCTCATCATTCTCAGCTGTACGTGCACACACACACACACACACACACACACACACACACACACACACACACACACACACACACACAGACACAACACACACACACACACACACACACACACACACACACACACACACACACACACACACACACAGTGGCAGGAACTGTGTGCCATTAACAGTATAACTGACTAACATCCCAGTTGTGAACGTGGTATTTTGGCAGCACCTGCAGCCTGAACAACTGCCACTCTCTCTTCATCCTCCGCATCCTCCTCATCCTCACCGAATGGAACCTGTGGCAAGGCGTGACCAACACATATGCCTTATACACACACACACGCACAGAGTTAGCCTGACAAGAACATCTTCATAAGGAACATAGGGCACAGAAGGTCTCAGGAGGACCTATTTACCTTTGCTTCTCCATCCTGGTCCTCCATCATCTCTTCTGCTATCTTGTCTGAGCTACCACTCCTTTACAAAACACAGTTCAGGTCAGATTTAACACTCCCCATTTAACACACAACCAAATTAGCATGAGGGTTAGAAGTGCCATCTACTACAATACATACACATCCTCAATTAGGACTAGTGTCTACTGTATTCTAGCCAAACATACATCATTACAGAAGATGGTTGAGTAATGTGAATACCGACTCCTGGTTCCTCAAAAAACTTGTCAAAAGAAATTTAATTCTGCTCCTATTTGTAGCTACACCCGTTCAGTTCAATAGCTTCTGACATCTGACATCTGAACCATCTGAATGTGGGTGTTTCTGCTGTTTCTGGGCTGCTGGCTCTAGCGCTCCCGTCTGCAGCGGGACACTGGTCCGTCGTCATGGGGACACCCATCACCTGACTTTCCTCCTCCTCCTGTTCTCCTCTTCCTGCTCCTTCTGTGCAGAGTTCAGGCTCTCCGCGTCCGCCAGGTTGTCCACGGCGATGGCCAAGAAGACGTTCAGCAGGATGTCTGATTACGAGCGTCAAGGAATCACAAACAACACAACGAGTCTGATTCACCATGAGTCAGAGTCAGACGCCGGGGTCTGACTCAGCAGAGCTGGGCTTGTGGGAGGAAGAGGATACAGTTTCCACAGATGAAGAGGATGATGAAGTAAATGCATACCACCATGCCTGAGGAGGAAGGCCCCCCGTACGCCATGATCCCATCATACATTACTGTGTTCCAGTCCTCACCTGTCAGGATCTGATCACACACATACACACACACACACACACACACACACACACACACACACACACACACACACACACACACACACACACACACACAGAGGAAGAGCCCCTGGATGGGTCAGAGGTTGAGGAGCCACAGTGGCGTGAGCTTTTAGCGTGAACACGCCCACGTCGGTTCTGGCCCACCTGAAAGACGGTGAGCAGGGCCTGGGGGAAGGTGTCGAAGGTGCTGCGCTTGGTCACGTTCTCGTCGAAGTTGAACTTGCCACCGAAGAGCTGCATGCCGAGCAGGCTGAAGATGATGATGAAGAGGAAGAGCAGGAGAAGGAGGGACGCGATGGACTTCATGGAGTTCAGCAGAGACGCGACTAGATTACTCAGAGACGCCCAGTGGCTAGAGACAGACGGACGGGAAGACATTCATACGGAGACAGCAAGTCTCTTGATCCAAAGACAATGGAACTATAAAAGACTGCAAAATTACCATAACACTGGGTGAAATACAGTACAGATGGTAATGAATAGTTTTAGATAAAAAAAATAGGCCTAAAGATTATGCATTATGAATATTAGTCCTATTGCATATTCATTAGGCCAAATGCTTATTTATTATTCATACAAAATTACTTTGTTCCTGTTGTGATGAGAAAAGAACCTTCAGATCCATAAAAAGTGTTAATAGATTGTGTCTTCTGTATATCACTGGCATTAATCTGGCTATTGCACCATAGCAACTAAAAATTGTACTATAATATAAAAAATATAAAATAACAAAAATAGATATAGCGTTTTATGGAAACTGGAGCTTGGCCATTATGGGTGTGTGTGTGTGTGTGTGTGTGTGTGTGTGTATGTGTGTGTGTGTGTGTGTGTGTGTGTGTGTGTGTGTGTGTGTGCCTATATATATATGTGTGTGTGTGTGTGTGTGTGTGTGTGTATATATATGTGTGTGTGTATGTGTGTGTGTGTGTATGTGTGCGTGTATGTGTGTATATGGTGTGTGTGTGTGTGTGTGTGTATATGTGTGTATGTATGTGTGTGTGTATGTGTGTGTATATGTGTGTCAATCATCAATCAATCAAATTTTATTTATATAGCGCTTTTTACAACAGTTGTTGTCACAAAGCAGCTTTACAAGTGCCGAGTCCAAGCCCCCAGTGAGCAAGCCAAATGCGACAGTGGCAAGGAAAAACTCCCTAGTGTGTGTGTGTATATATGTGTGTGTGTGTGTGTGTGTGTGTGTGTGTGTGTGTGTGTGTGTGTGTGTGTGTATGTGTGTGTGTGTGTGTGTGTGTGTGTGTGTGTGTGCGTGTGTGTGTGTGTGTGCGTGTGTGTGTGTGTGTGTGTGTGTGTGTGTGTGTGTGTGTGTGTGTGTGTGTGTGTGTGCGCGGTTCTCCTGGCGTTCTCTCACCGCGTGACCTTGAAGATGCGTAGCAGACGTACACAGCGCAGCACAGAGATGCCCAGAGGCCACATGATCTCCAGCTCCACCAGGATGGTCTCCGCGATGCCACCACACACCACGAAGCAGTCGAAGCGGTTGAACAGGGACACGAAGTAGGCCTGCAGGCCCAGGCTGTACATCTTAACCAGCATCTCGCAGGTGAACATGGCCAGCAGAACCTTATTGGCCACCTCTGCAGAGAGGGAGGGGTGTGGAGGCTGGGTTAAGAGGTGCTACCGTGATCCAGAGTTACCAGAGCCACGTGACTGCGTATGCAAATACAGGATCTTGCGAGTTCAGTTCACGTGTCGGTTTCACGTGAGTTAAGATGGTAGTCTACCTGTGCCCTGCATGATGGTAAGTCATTCAGTTAATTCAGCTTCACACGTGAGTGCGTGTGTGTTTGAGTGCACGAGTGTGTGCGTGAGTGTGTGTGTGAGTACATGAGTGTGTGCGTGAGTGCACGAGTGTGTGTACGAGTGCGTGCGTGAGTGTGTGTGTGTGAGTGCACGAGTGTGTGTGTGAGTGCATGAGTGTGTGCGTGAGTGTGTGTGTGAGTACATGAGTGTGTGCGTGAGTGCACGAGTGTGTGTACGAGTGCGTGCGTGAGTGTGTGTGTGTGAGTGCACGAGTGTGTATGTGAGTGCATGAGTGTGTGCGTGAGTGTGTGTGAGTGCACGAGTGTGTGCGTGAGTGTGTGTGAGTGCACGAGTGTGTGCGTGAGTGTGTGTGTGTGAGTGAGTGCATGGGTGTGTGCCTGAGTGTGTGTGTGAGTGCACGAGTGTGTGCGTGAGTGTGTGTGTGTGAGTGAGTGCATGGGTGTGTGCATGAGTGTGTGTGTGAATGCACGAGTGTGTGTGTGTGCTCACCTTGCACTTGCGTGAGCCACCCGGGCTGGTTGTAGTGTTCAGAGGATATGGTGAGGGTATTGAGGAACACCAGCACAATGACCAGCCAGTAGAAGCTGGTGGATTTGACCGCCGCTCGGCACTTACGGCGACAGAACCTGTTCCAGCGACGCCAACTGCGACTACAGGGAGAAGGGGCGGAGCAAGGGATGGTGTGAGAGGCGGAGCTTCAGTTGTGGCCTTTATGCTTGGCTATAAATTTTTGATCAAAGGAACGAGGTGAGAAATTACAGTGAATGAGTGGACAGGTTTACTAGACACACATGTGGCCATTTATGTACATCTGTGTAGAGTATCTGGAGGAGTGTGAATGTAGACACTACAAAGACTGATGGTGAGGTCATGCATAAATGTATCTAAATAAAATATGATCACATTTGAAATAAATACTAGTGCATCATATGAAAGTTAAGAGGTTGACTATGATTTGCCTAAAAAAACAGACATGCAGAAAAACCACACAGGTGTAAATGATCATGCAGGCGGAGAAGAGAACGCAACACGGGCTGCCACTCAGCACAAGGACACACCCACTGGGCTGCCACTCAGCACAAGGACACACCCACTGGGCTGCCACTCAGCACAAGGACACACCCACTGGGCTGCCACTCAGCACAAGGACACATCCACTGGCTTACTAACCTGAACTTTGACTTTGTAATTTTTTGACTGAAAAAGTGACAGAATGGTGTGGTTACTTAAACAGCACTGCTGACAGAAGCAGTTAAGATACACCGCTTATTCAAACATGCACTACTAAGTGCTAGTCCACATTTAAACTGTATGATTAATGATTAATAAATGTTTTTTACATTACATAACAGTCTAGCTAGTCCTTAACATACAGAACATTTTAAATGTAATATTATGCAAAAGCATTTATGCTAATGGTCTTACATATTTGATGTCACTAGTTTTAATCCATTAATCATTTTTTGTGCTTATTTATGTAGTACGTCATCACACAGGAAACAATATCAAATCCATATATCTTTTAGCAGCAGTGGTTTAAGTTAAATGTAGTAGAGAAGCCCATTGAATATTGTAATACATTGAAAATATATTACAACATATTCCATTTAGATTTTGGAATATATTTACAGTGTACTACAATATTTTTCATTTCCATTCTGAGGTAAAATGAGAGAAGAGAGGTCTGGTCCCAAGGACTTAAATTAAACACAAGGTGAGCATTTTAAACTCAGAAATGTTTATATTGTTGCTTAAAAAAATGTAACTGGACACCCAAATGCAGAGGAGACACTTTGAGGCCCCCCTCCTTGTGACGCTGGGATCCTTACCAGACGGTACCACAGCACTGCCCCTTGTCGTCGTCGCCGTTAGCGTTCTCCGTGTTAACTGACTCGGTCTCGCTGGTGGGCACACTCGCTGCGGGGCAGAGAACACACACCACGTGCCGTGGCGTTACGGGAGGGGCGTCGTCCTTCGGCGTGACATTTATGAACGTGCCACTCAAAACGCCAGCCTCACTTGGCTATTGCTTTACCTACGCCCTACTATCAGGTGAGCATCAAATAGATATACTAGATACACCGTGAAATAGAGTTAGAGGAAGGGTGTTAGTCCAGGACAAAAGCTAAGATGCAAAGTATGTCTATTTTGTGTGGGTTAAAGCAGGCAGGATGAGTATGAAAGCTGTTCTCCATGGGGGTTTTGTTGAGTTGAGGCAACCTGTCAATTCTGTACAATCAAGCTGTTAACAAAAAAAACATTAACACTGACCAGGCTGAATAATTTAGATATTTAGATATTTTAAGCAAAACAATCTCTTTCATCCACTCTCAATTTCTCTCTCTCTCTCTCTCTCTCTGACTCACACTCTCACTCTCTCTCTCTCTCACTCTCTCTCTCTCTCTCTCTCTCTCTCTCTCTCTCTCTCTCTCTCTCTCTCTCTCTCTCTCTCTCTCTCTCTCTCTCTCAATTGACAGCATTTACCCTGAGTCTCTGTGGACTGACTGAACCAGCCAGACTTCCCTGCCTTCTTCTTCTGGGTGAGATCGGCCATCGTCACCCCTTTTCAGTTTACACGTAGTTCATGCATGCAGACAGCAGGGGGAGACAGAGACAGAAGAGCAGGAAGAGAAGCAGCTATCAGCGTTTTACTGGTCAAACACACAGGGCAGCCTTTGCAGTACTCCACAGGAGAAAGAGATTGAAAGAGAGAGTGACAAATGCAAAAAAAAAAACATGGCAGGAAAAAGAACAAGATAAGAAGAAACCGCACAGGGTCTTTCTAAAAAGGGGGAGACTTGAGAAAGGAAAAAAAGACAAGAACCTAAACACATGAAACATATGCGTTTACGTCTCAGGTCCAACATGCTCTTAGATTAGAAAATCACAACCAACAGCTTAAGCGTAGAGACACAGGAAACGCAAAGACTACGTGTGGTTCCAAACGAACAAAACCACTCGTTAACTCGGACAACACGCATGCGCACACACACATGAACAGAAAAAAAGGGCTTGGAGTTTGTGGAATGCATCATTTCTTACAGACTTTCCTAACATTTGACAGACACTTCAGTATCGCTACAGTCAGAGGCAAAGCCAGATGCCGGGTGCTAAAATGTCAATTCTTAGCCGCAAAAACCGGTCGTAGTTGAGCAGCGGTTGCTTTTCAAATCAGAATGTTTCATCTACCTGTTGTATGTTATGAATATGGTAATGTAATACTTTCTTCCAGATATGATTGGCCCTTGTATTTTACTGTTACATGTGCAGCAGATAAAAGACACATCATGCTTACTTCTCTTCAAAATCAGAAGATCTCCAGCAGAGCCATCAGCTCCTAACTGGCAGAAACCAAAGGGACCCAAGTACACCCAGCTACTGTTTGGCAAGGTCTGACCAGAACTGACCTTCATGGAAGGATCATGGTCAAGAAGACAAAAATTTGACATAGAAACAAGGCCAAGGTGCTAAACTATGCATGAGAACATTGGATCTGGGGTGGAGAGAAAAAAGACCAGGTGCTCGGTAATGCATAAAAATGTGAAATATGTGGCTGTAACAGAAGGGATGGAGAGTGGTACAGTAATGAGTGTCTAAAGGCAACAGTGAAGCGTGGTGGAGGTTCAACAGTGAATCATGGTGGAGGTTCAACAGTGAATCATGGTGGAGGTTCAACAGTGAAGCGTGGTGGAGGTTCAACAGTGAAGCGTGGTGGAGGTTCAACAGTGAATCATGGTGGAGGTTCAACAGTGAATCGTGGTGGAGGTTCAACAGTGAAGCGTGGTGGAGGTTCAACAGTGAAGCGTGGTGGAGGTTCAACAGTGAATCATGGTGGAAGTTCAACAGTGAATCATGGTGGAGGTTCAACAGTGAATCATGGTGGAGGTTCAACAGTGAATCATGGTGGAGGTTCAACAGTGAATCGTAGTGGAGGTTCAACAGTGAATCATGGTGGAGGTTCAACAGTGAATCATGGTGGAGGTTCAACAGTGAATCGTGGTGGAGGTTCAACAGTGGATCATGGTGGAGGTTCAACAGTGAATCATGGTGGAGGTTCAACAGTGAATCATGGTGGAGGTTCAACAGTGAATCGTGGTGGAGGTTCAATAGTGAATCATGGTGGAGGTTCAACAGTGGATCATGGTGGAGGTTCAACAGTGAATCATGGTGGAGGTTCAACAGTGAATCGTGGTGGAGGTTCAATAGTGAATCATGGTGGAGGTTCAACAGTGAAGCGTGGTGGAGGTTCAACAGTGAATCATGGTGGAGGTTCAACAGTGAATCGTAGTGGAGGTTCAACAGTGAATCATGGTGGAGGTTCAACAGTGAATCATGGTGGAGGTTCAACAGTGAATCATGGTGGAGGTTCAACAGTGAATCGTGGTGGAGGTTCAACAGTGGATCATGGTGGAGGTTCAACAGTGGATCATGGTGGAGGTTCAACAGTGAATCATGGTGGAGGTTCAACAGTGAATCGTGGTGGAGGTTCAATAGTGAATCATGGTGGAGGTTCAACGGTGAATTGTGGTGGAGGTTTGATCTCCACAGAGCCCTGATCTCAACAGCATTGAATCTGTCTGAGATTACATGAAGAGACTGAAAGATTTGAGTATGCTGACGTCCACAGACCTGTGGGATGTTCTCCAAGATGTTTGGAACATCCTCCATACTGAGTTTCTTAAAAAACCATGTTCAAGTTTATCTAGAAAACGTTCTGCTGTTATGAAGGTAAATAGGGGTCACACCAAATACTGAGCTGATTTAGATCTCCCTGTCGTCTCTTAATACAACATTATATACATACATATACAAAACTATATATATGTCACGTTGAGGACCCCGGCCCCTCCCTTTTGGGCGTGTGTAAACGTAGTCCACGTGCTTTGTCTGCGTCAGTGTATATACGTGGGTAGGGTTTTGTTGTGTGATTAATAAGTCTCACCTGTGAATCGTCTCGTGATCACGTGGGGCTACTGTGGTTTGTCTATTTAATGTGCGCTCGCGCAGTGTCCTGTGCTCGTCAATGTCTAAAGTCTACACGTTGCTGTGTGTGTGTGTATCGCTGTTCTTCGTGCGCTATTGCGCAATACCCGTGATTAAGTAAAGTGACGTATCTGTGAAGGATTGTGTGTCTCGTTCTTCGCCGCGACCCCACCGTCACAGATTGACGAGCCACCTGAGACACCCCCAAGAATGCCGGGCTACGCCACCCGACCGAAGAGGGGCAATCGAGCCAGCAAGCGGCGCCATCGCGCCCCTTCTCCTGGCCAGCGCTGCCAAGCCAACGCCAACCCTGAGCTCATGGAGCAGGACCCGCTATGCGCCTATATGCTGCGCATGGCTCGGGAATCCTCCGTCCCTGAGATAGCGGACAACTTCCTTGAGCAGGCACGGCGGATATGGCGAGAGCGACAC
>NC_135214.1:22218421-22235921 GCF_052324685.1 Brachyhypopomus gauderio
AAAGTGGCCAGAGCTTTCTCACCACCACCATCACGTCAGTCAGACTCGCGCATACTCGCTTTGATAGCCTCATTAGCATTTGGAGAATTTACCATGGTAACGGATGAATAAATGGGAAATGAGAGAGAGAGAGAGAGAGAGAGAGAGAGAGAGAGAGAGAGAGAGAGTGACGAGGAAGCGTGAGACAGTGAGCTGGGCGGGAGTGAATCGCCACACCATCCGTATCTGTGGCTCTCAGAATATAATAATAAGAGCTGGACATGTGTGTCATGGCCAGAGCAGAAACCAGCCGTACGCTCTGTGGAAAGAACTCAGGATGGGCCACAGCTGCTATAGCTACAACGCTGGGCAAGTTATTTAGCTTTATTTGCTCAGCGACCTTCGTTTGACCTTCTTACACTATCTTATAACTAGCTTCTAACTAGCTTACCTTCTCACGCTAGCCCTTAAAAGTGTTGTTTGACCTTCTTACAGTATTACAGTTGTTTGACCTTCTTACAGGTTCCAGTTTTAGTTACAAGTCCTTTAACACTCAAGAGGTGAGGAAACCATGATGACATCATTGTGTCGCTGTTTTCCATGTAGTGGAAAGTGTTCCAAAGCAGCGACAGTGACACCTCCTCTTCTGCTGCACGTTAACCTTAAGGCACTTCAAATGGGTGTTTACATGCCATAGGCAACTGTATTACTATCAATGGCTGGTTGTCTGTCTGTCTCTCTGGCTGGCTGGCTGGCTGTCTCTCTGGCTGTCTGTCTGTCTATCTGTCTGGGTGGGTGGTTGTCTGTCTGTCTGGCTGGCTGGCTGGTTGTCTGTCTGGTTGGTTGTCTGGCTGGCTGGCTGGTTGTCTGTCTGTCTGGCTGGCTGGCTGGTTGTCTGTCTGTCTGGTTGTCTGTCTGTCTCTCTGGCTGGCTGGTTGTCTGTCTGTCTGGCTGGCTGGTTGTCTGTCTGGGTGGTTGTCTGTCTGTCTGGCTGGCTGGCTGGTTGTCTGTCTGTCTCTCTGGCTGGCTGGTTGTCTGTCTGGGTGGTTGTCTGTCTGTCTGTCAGGCTGTCTGGCTAGCTGGTTGTCTGTCTGTCTGTCTGTCTGTGTGTGTTTCTGGCACCAGTTCGTACCCAGTACAGTACGTCTGCCCATCCCTCCATGGTTATGCACTGGAACACGGTGAGCATAGCGAACAGGAAGTTGTCGAAGTTGGTGATGCCGTTGTTGGGCCCCTGCCAGCCGCTTCGGCACGCTGTGCCGTTAGCAGTGCAGTGGCGGCCGTGGCCCGAGAGCGCACAAGGTGCTGGCTCTTCCTCCGCCAGAGTGCCTACAGGGGGTGACAGAGAGGCAGGCTGACTAATAATGACCATGCTTGGTGTAGAAGAAGAGCCTTGAGAAAGAATCACTACACCAATCAAAACTGTTCAAATGATTATTTATTGCTAATTTAATCATTTGAAAAATCACAACATGCACACTATAAAAATGATAATTTCATCACATGCAAATGAACAATCAGAGAGAAATATCACTGTCAAAGAAACACAAATGCACACGAAACATGCACACAGGGACGTTTACACAGAAACATGCACACAGAGACATGGACACAGGGACATGGATACAGAGACATTTAAACAGAGACATGCACACAGGGACGTGCACACAGGGACATGGACATAGGGACAAAGATACAGAGACATGGACACAGAGACATGCAAAAAAAGACATGCACACAGCAACATGGACACAGGGAGGTGCACACAGAGACATGCACACAGGGACATGGACACAGGGAGGTGCACACAGGGACATGGACACAGGGAGGTGCACACAGGGACATGGACACAGAGACATGGACACAGGGACACTTACGTGTGCCGTCCAGGTAACAGGTGGCATGCATCTTCCCGATGAAGAGCTCCAAGCCAATGATGGCGTAGATGATGATGACGAAGAGTACGAGCAGGGCGATGTGCAGCAGAGGGACCATGGCTTTGATGATGGAGTTCAGCACCACCTGTAAACCTTCAGGTACACCACAGCTGACGTGTCAAACAGCATTCAGGCCCCAAGCTGCCAGTGCACAGTGTAATCATAATGTTACAAGGGCACAAAGCTTCTTTTTTTTTCTCCAGTGCTTTGCTGCACTTCAGAAACTGTACAGACATCAAACTTCATTTGTGACACCTGAATGGTTTGAGTCCCAGTGCCATATCTCTGCTGAATCACCATGCTCTCATGAACACACAGCACACTAGCTGGAAAACACTGAAGTGTAATCACTCCTGGAGCACCTCACACACCCTGCACTACTGAATTCTCATGTGTACACAACTGAATATTACGTTACCTTCTTTAAATCCACTTAGCACACTAGTGCTATGTTATGTTACTAGTGTTACTATTGCTACTAATGTTTCCCTAATGTTACTATATGCATACAGGTATTTGTGTTGTTGTTTCTGCCCCATGTCTTGTGTGTTTGTTCCATGTATTGTGTATTTGTGCACCCACATGCTGTCAGTGGTTTACACTATGAAGCAGTTTTTATCGGATTTAATACCTTGCTTTTATATGCATTTTTTGCATCTGTTACAAAAATATGTGTAACCCTGAACAGTATTAGAAGTATGTGTAAAGGGAAATGTGAAAACAGAAACCCAGGATTGCCGTGCTGTGACCTCTCAGGACTCAGGAGAACTCTGCCATGCTCAGAGGAGGACGAACATGTCCAACATCTTTAATCTGACTGTTGCATTCCCCCCAGATTATCAACATGACCAACATCTTTAATCTGACTGCTGCATTCCCCCCAGATTATCAGCATGACCAACATCTTTAATCTGACTGCTGCATTCCCCCCAGATTATCAACATGACCAATATCTTTAATCTGACTGCTGCATTCCCCCCAGATTATCAACATGACCAACATCTTTAATCTGACTGCTGCATTCCCCCCAGATTATCAACATGACCAGCATCTTTAATCTGACTGCTGCATTCCCCCCAGATTATCAACATGACCAACATCTTTAATCTGACTGCTGCATTCCCCCCAGATTATCAACATGACCAGCATCTTTAATCTGACTGCTGCATTCCCCCCAGATTATTAACATGACCAACATCTTTAATCTGACTGCTGCATTCCCCCCAGATTATCAACATGACCAACATCTTTAATCTGACTGCTGCATTCCCCCCAGATTATCAACATGACCAACATCTTTAATCTGGAGTTGTGTTCATATGCGTGTTATCTTCTAGACTCTTGGCGGGTATATGATGCTTGGGTGAGCGTTGCCGTGACGTTGACTCACTGGGGACTCCTGAGACGAGACGGAGAGGCCGGAGCACGCGGAACGCTCGCAGGGCTTTGACGTCAAATCCGCCCGGCTTGCCCCCGCTCTGACCTGTATCACCCTCTTTGGTCAGCAGCTCCAGGACAACACTGAACAGGCTACACACACACACACACACACACACACACACACACACATACGAGATAGGAATTGAGAGAAAACATTAAAAACACACACAAAAAAAACAATATTTTTAAATTTCAGTCAAAAACACTAGAATAAAGAGATTCGGAGTTTGACTCAAACATTTTACAATCAATAATATTTAAAGTACATATCTGCAAAAGACGTAAATGTGCTTTTCAAGCCGATGTGTGGTTTACAGTTCTGGCAGTCTGCTTTTAGAAATAGACAAGCGGAACGAATATAGCTCACTCATTCATCACTCATTCATCCCCTAAATATGTATCCACTGTTTTTAGAGACGAATCACATGTGACAGTTGACAGAAGAGTGTGTGTGTGTGTGTGTGTGTGTGTGTGTGTGTGTGTGTGTGTGTGTGTGTGTGTGCCTGCGCGCATGTTAAACTCCCCATGTTTGCTGACCTTAGGCTGAATATGTTCACCCTGTTTATGCCGCCTGTTCCCCATCGTCCCGACACACACACACACACACACACACACACACACACACGCTTCGGGCAGATACACTAGCCTCAAAATGTCACAGCACATCAGCATTCTTACGCTGTGTGCCAACAGAACCTTCCTGTTCTGTGTGATTCACTTGCATTGTTTGGCCATTGTACTTTAGGCAATAAGATTCTCTGTGAGTTCCTGCAATTATCTACACATAAGGTCTGTGATTTTGAAACAGCTTTTCCTGAAACAGACATTGACTGGACAGTGTGTGTTCATGTTGATGTGATACACACTTACCCCACTATGACTATTACAAAATCCAGCATATTCCAGCCATTTCTAACATAGGAGTTCTGGTGCATCACGAGTCCATAGGCTATGATCTTCAAAAAGGTCTCAATAGTGAAAATAATCAGGAAGGCATATTCCACTGTTTCCTGTAAAAAGAAGGGGAAAGAAACTGATTTGTGCTACTCTCATTAAAATCTAATAATTAATGTGTGATGTAAATTTCACAGTCAAATGTGCAGTTTAACAGTATTGGTACGATGCAAAATAATTCTTTAGAGCGGCAGATTGTGTATGATTTATAATTGTAGTTGTTGCGGTCTCATAAGTTTTGCAGTATAACATCATAAATCAAATCTGTTCCTTGTCTTTCAATTCATAAAACCCAGTCCTACAAACATGAACGTGCTTCATTTGACACGAACCTGCGATCACGTGTCAAAGGAAGAAGAAAACGGAGGAGGTTTGGCCTGCAGGCACGGTGTCCAGAGACCGAGACGCAATTACTGCTAGAAACCGGGAGCCCGTGTTTTAGCCACGGCATTAAGAATAGCTGTGGTAAAGCAGGGCGAGATTAATCCCGTTTGAGTGGTGAAAATCTGGTCTGGGTGCTCTGGGGCCAAGCGTGACCAGGAGTTAAAGTGATTACTCGGGACGCTTCAGAAACTGCTCCACCTCTGAATTGGACCTGCTGCGTGTCGCCCTGCCTGTGGGCCTGTGGGTCTGTAGACCTGTGGGCCTGTGGGCCTGTGGACCTGTGGACCTGTAGACCTGTGGACCTGTGGGTCTGTGGGTCTGTGGGTCTGTGGGTCTGTGGACCTGTGGGTCTGTGGGTCTGTGGACTTGTGGACCTGTGGGTCTGTGGGTCTGTGGGTCTGTGGACCTGTGGACCTGTGAGCCTGTGGGTCTGTGGACCTGTGGACCTGTGGGTCTGTGGTTCTGTGGATCTGTGGGCCTGTGGACCTGTGGGTCTGTGGGTCTGTGGGTCTGTGGACCTGTGGGTCTGTGGGTCTGTGGTTCTGTGGGTCTGTGGTTCTGTGGACCTGTGGGTCTGTGGGTCTGTGGTTCTGTGGGTCTGTGGTTCTGTGGGTCTGTGGTTCTGTGGACCTGTGGGTCTGTGGGTATGTGGTTCTGTGGGTCTGTGGGTCTGTGGTTCTGTGGACCTGTGGGTCTGTGGGTCTGTGGTTCTGTGGGTCTGTGGTTCTGTGGACCTGTGGGTCTGTGGGTCTGTGGACCTGTGGGTCTGTGGACCTGTGGGTCTGTGGTTCTGTGGGTCTGTGGTTCTGTGGATCTGTGGGTCTGTGGTTCTGT
Source organism: Brachyhypopomus gauderio (assembly GCF_052324685.1). Taxonomy (NCBI): domain Eukaryota; kingdom Metazoa; phylum Chordata; class Actinopteri; order Gymnotiformes; family Hypopomidae; genus Brachyhypopomus; species Brachyhypopomus gauderio. The sequence goes on from NC_135214.1 coordinate 22,223,950, forward strand.
GGGTCTGTGGGTCTGGACCTGTGGGCCTGTGGTTCTGTGGGTCTGTGGTTCTGTGGGTCTGTGGTTCTGTGGGTCTTTAGGCCTACATGGTGGCAGAGCCGGACTTTCATTTTGCTCATATAGTTGCTGTGATCACTGTTCTCATTTGCAACCATTACTAAGAATATACAGCTAAGAATATACAAAAAGTTATGAAAAATATTTAAATGTGCCACCTTCAATTAGTATACTATTGCAATGGTGTGGTAGGCTATGCAAACAAAAATTACCTCAGATTACAGATAAGGTTATTTCTAATTTTGGGTTAGAATGCAGTTTTTAGCACTGACAATCACGGTGGTAATGAAGCGGTTTTATAACCACAGGAATTCATTTTAATGTAGGCTATTTGCTTTCACATTTGGGATCTCCTTTCTTGGGAAAGACGTTTGTTAGCAGTTGATTTCCCTCGTTTTTTTTTTTGTCTCCTTCCTGCCTCTCTTTTCTTTTCTGAAAACAGGACTTATCGTTCTTGGATATCATCCTCTATACCACATACATAACACGCCCTGTCGCTTCAGCAGAATGAACACTAAGTTAAATGCACATAATTAAAAAGGCCGGTGAAGGAGGACTAAACCATTTTGTGCAAATGGTGAGGGTGCCTGTCCTCAGACAGTATATGTAGGCTAATACACACAATTCAATCCATCAATCAACCGATTCATTTACCCAAAACATTACAGTTACATTACTTAGCAACATTTATTGTAATTATTAAGTGACATTTAAAGGAAAATAAAATTCCAGACTCCTCAATGGCCCTCCCCCCACATGGGGCCCTGGTAAATCAGTTCCACATTAAACCTCACTACGCCCCTGGTTATAGTCTCAATGGCGGTGTACACTTCTGTGTATACGTAAGTACACTGAGTTGGGTCTGAATGCTAGCTAGCTAGTCTTTCACAGTTTTTCACAAGTTCAGCTTGAAGCATTTAGTAGGAAGTAAATATTGTCACCACTCTTTGAACCACCGTTTTCACAACTGGCCCAATACAAACACGATAGACTGTCATTGGTCATTTAGCATGTCAGTCAACTGACCCCTTTAGCAGGGTGATCAAAAGCTACCAGAGTCGGGTGCTCACACTCACACACCTGAACACACCCAGGAATCAAGCCTAGAATGAACCGAGCCAAATGTGTGCAGCCACATTCTGATCCAAAAGTGATCAATGGAGTGTTATCAAAATCACAAAGCACGGTTCAGGAAGTGACAGGATGACGACGGTGTTTACATGCGAGGCAGTTTATTCATGTATTTCTTCTCCCTACACCAGAACTCGTTGTTGCTATCCGTGCATGATGTCATATGTGCCGTGATTCTTCAGGCTACAGGGAAGAAAACAGCTGAATGCACTCAGGTAAAAAGGTTGAGATAAAAGCTTTTAAAGCCTTGATTGGCTGCGGCGTCAACAGCCCTTTGAGCGCTGAACGTCATTATGCTCTGGAACACAGAGAAATACCGTGAACCCAAACGTGTCCTTTCCCGGAATCCCTCTATACTACACAAGGAAGAAAAGAGAGAAAAAAACCTCTTCTCCGTTGTGTAATTCCCTTTGTTGCCTGGGCAACCCGTTGTGTTCTGGCCATGGTTATAATGAATAGGGAGAGCGTTCGCATTTATTCATCTGAGCTGAGGCCTCCCTGATTCATCTAAGGAGCGTTGAGAAGCATTCGGTCGGTCAGAGACAGCTGCCTGTGCTGTTTATCCAGCACGCATAATATATCAGTGTGCATGATACATCAGTAAACCCATCCTATAACCGAACATTGGACCATCTAAATAAAATTTGTGACAATAGACTGGAACCTTGGTACCTTCTTTCATTTCTAACAGAAACAATTAAAACAAGATGCTTAATACCAATCAGAACTAAATCACTTATCCCACAGGAACGTAGCAGTAATACATTTATGAAGACTCTGTTCGTCTGCAAATAGTTAGCTCAAGTAACCAATAAGATACTTTTTCCCCCCAATACTTCATCCAGTCCCAACTGGACTATTATTGGAATTACAGGAACTATTTCAGTCTGGATTTGGACTAAACAGCACTGAAACTGTGGTAACAAAGATAGTTAGTAGTCAAGTTTCTCCTGCTAAAAAACAGATGAGCTACTGCTTGGGCCCATGCCTGTAAGAGACAATAATCTAATATACTAAATCTTCATGCCTCTTCAGCAAGTCCCAAAACTCTGACCTCTCATTTGACACTCATTTAATGTTACTCAAACTGCCTTTTTACATTTACATAATATTGCTAAAGTGAGACAATCCTCATAAAATGCATAAAAATTGGTCCTCACTTTTACTTAACCAGAACTGGTTGCTCTAAAATGTTATTAAATAAACTCTTAAAAGAGCTATAAAGCTTGACCACATTAGACCTGTGCTTTCAGCTCTGCAATTGGCGGATACATTTTGAATAAAACACTCTTGTTGACGTATAAACCACTAAATGGTCTCACAGTTTCTGAGTGAGCTCATTGTATGCTATAACCCGCCTAGCTTACTGCATTCTCCAAATGGTTTATCTCAGTTCCTAGAATGAGTAAGATTACAGGTGAGGGAAAAGCCTTCTCCTATAATGACACTGTGGAACCAGTCTTCCAGATTTCAATTGGGATTCAAACATAATCAATTTTTAAATCCAGGTCTGTGATCCAGGTCCCCCCCCCAGTCATAGAGCTTTCTAATAATCCACGGTGTTGAGGCTGTTGTCCAGTAATAAAGAGTTTCATGATGTGGGTGGAATGCAATGTCCTAGAAAGCCCTCAGGACCCTGTTCACCCTTTGATCCTCCCTTTCAGTTGTGCTTCTACAGATAAACCTCCCAGAGGTGCATCAGGGCCACTCACACATCTACTGTATATGTGCTGCTCACGCATCATTCATCTAAAGACATCTACAGCTCCAAAGACATCTTTCTGTTTTATTTGCATGTTTCTGCAGAGATGATGCCAGCACTGGTGTCCTGTTCTCCTCGCGTTTACGTTTATGCAATTCAACAGCGAGCCAAACTCCCATCAACCAATACATGAGTCAGGATGTAGCGTCCATCCATACATCGAATGACTGGGAGTGAAACCATAGAAAAATAAGAATGACTACAGCGTGAGTATTGTACACCTGTGAAGTAGAACATGGCCTTACATAACATCTCAGAGATAATGCACACTGCACCGTTGAGTAACTTATCCTAAATACTACGTTTAGTATGGATTATGTAATTTAGTGGGGACAAAGAGAAGCCAAGGTAACAATTCACTGCAAAGAATCTGTGCCAAAAAATAAGAAAAATATAAACAAAAATAAGAAAAAGAATGGTTGAATCAAGCAAAATTATCTGCCAGTATAGTGAGAAAATTTAACAAGATATTCAAGTTGTATTGTCTTAAAACAAGTCCCTATATCTTGCTGAAATTGTACTTGTTAGGCAATTATGTCTTATATTAAGTCTAATGAGATATTTTGACTAGAAATTAGACAAATACACTTGGTAAGATTTAGATTTTTTCCAGTGTGGGAATCACCAACAATTGTACATAGCACCTCTAGAGAGTGGGGCAGTCATGGTCTGGGGGTTAGGGAACCGGTCTTAAGACTGGAGGGTCGTGGGTTTGATTCCCAGGCCATGATTGAGGTGCTCTTAACCCTGGGTGCCGGGTTAGGGCTGCCCACCGCTCTGGGCATGTGTGCACCACAGCCCCCTAGTAATCACTAATGTGTGTTTGTGTGTGTGCACCACAGCCCCTTGTAATCACTAGCGTGTGTGTGTGTCCACCACAGCCCTCTAGTAATCACTAATGTGTGTGTGTTCTAACTGCACAGATGGGTAAATGCAGAGGACAAATTTTGATTGGGGTGAAAATCACAACTGACAAAAGTGGCAACTTAGACATAGATTTGATCGTCAAAGTATTATCTAAGCACAAAGAAATTCTAAGAAATTAATATTGAACGTCAAAAAAGGGGACGTTGAAACTACTGGTCTTTTTTTGCCTCACTTCCCGCTTTGCAAAGGGAAGACAAACCTGTCAAAATAAAAGTCCTCAGGAGGGGTTTTGTCTTTTAATAATCTAAGGACAGAACAACTGGCCTAGACCTGCTCATCAGTAACAAAGCATCTAAGATGATGTCAGAAAATGCCACAAATAGATGAACTGATACTGCCATATTCGTCCGCCACCCCATATACGCCGCTGGGTGCAGATACAGCTCGCCCACTCTAGACCCACCAGAATAACTGAGACCTCTGGATCTATCTCATTCAGACATGGTCCTCTCAAGGTTCCTTCCTTAATTACACCGCAGGAGTTTTACATTGTCACTGCTTCCTCTGGCTTGCTCATTAGAGACATGGACAAAGACATTTTGAAAAGCTTCTTTGCAACTACTAATGTTGCAAAATGACTGAAGCAATGTAGCCATAGCAGTTTTTAAAATATAATTATTGATAAATCAATTACAATGTATGTCTATTGATTTGCTAAGCAACATCATCAGCTGTAGTGGTCATTTGAAAATACAGTGTATTTTATAAGCTAAAGCCATGTAAGAGTGTCGTATTTCTCTTCTCATTTTGAATTCTTAACTCTATAAGCCTTACATTTCTTCATTGTCTGCTGCGAAAGGGCTTATCTCAACCACCAACAGATGACATGATGCACTGTAGTGTGTGCATGTGTGTGTGCATGTATGTATGTGTGTGTAACAAGAGATCATAGCAAAACAGATGTTGACACCGTCAGACCCAGATAACACACAAATGCACACATGCACATATGTACAGACACACGCCCCACCGTAACACTGGGGCCTAATGGCCTGTTTAAGTGTATGAACAGCTGACTAAGCAGAGAATGGACCACAACACTGAAGCTCACAGAGCCTGAATGAAACGCCTAGCCCATGCTATTGTGCTTTAAAATTGCACAACGCCCCCCCCCACACACACACACACACACTCACACACACACACACAGAGTCAGCGGGGGATGTTGTAAGATCAGATTTGGCTGTAAATCTGGAACACAGGGCAGAGATCTCAGCTCGCCATAGATGGAAACCTCAGCAGCCAGATGATCTGGGACAAAAAGACTTCTTGGCGTGCTGGAGATAAGGACAGTGGACCAGTCCAACCTCAGTTGTTTAAGAGTTGACACAAGCTCACATGTGCGCTCTTTGTCTCGGGGGCACTTTTTTTCAAAATAATCTACTTGTGTTAATGTAATAAAATTATGCAAAACATGTAAATGATTATGAATTTTAGCACATTTAAATGAACAATTCAGATTCAGTTGGATTTCTATGCTAACGTATGTGTGCATGTGTGTGTACTTGTGTTTGCTGTTTACAGATGAACCATTAGAGGCCCGCACTATCCCTCGCATAAAGGAAACATGATCTGTGACTACAATCAGTAATAGAGACAGAAAGAGGGAGAAAAAGAGGAGAGAAAGAGGGAGAGAGGCAGAAAAAGAGGTGAGGAACAGGAGTCTGGTTTACATAACTCATCGTGTCACACTTTTCTCGAGTTTTACACTCTATACCTGAATAAGAAGTGCCTGTCAAAAGCATACAACAGAGTGTGTGTGTGTGTGTGTGTGTGTGTGTGTGTGTGTGTGTGCGCGCGTGTGTGTGTGTGTGTGTGTGTGCGTGTATGCGTGTGTGTGTGTGTACGTGTGTGTGTGTGTGTGTGTGTGTGTGTGTGTGTGTGTGTGAGTGTATAATAACAGTGACAGCCAAAGATGAAGGCCCTGAGTGATGTAACTGTATCCATGTAGTAGTGTGTGAGTGCTGTCTGCCTCAGGTTAGCCCATGATGAATAACATCTTGAAACATCTTCCAACTGACGGTCTGCTCCTTCGTTTTTTACGGAGGCTGTAAACCCGTCCAAATGGAGCAATACAAGAGCACATCAACACCGACAGAAGCCCAGGTCAGAAATGTCATTGACCTTCATTACGCAGCTGCCGGTTCATCACGGTCTCCTACTGCCATTTTAACATGCAAATCCTCCCCAGCGCTCCATCAAAGCCTTGAGCTGATCCTGATGGAGGCACCCAAGTCCTGACAGGCCGTTTGTGCTTGTCTTCTGTTCTTCTGGGAGCTGCGGGCGGATGGCATGCTCTTCAAAAGCTGACGGAGATGATGCATCCCTGACAGTTTTTCTGTGCTTAAAACGCACTGTGCTGCACACACTGGTCGCACACACAGTGCACACGCACTGGTCGCACACACAATGGTGCGCTCACATCAGCCACTCTGCTCGGCAGAGTCCTGTCACACTCGTGATTTTCCCCGACATGGGCCGTGAGGCCAGGAACACTCCCACACACATGTGTTGGGATGTGTAGGGATGTGAGGGGGGTGTGAGGGGATGTGTGGGGATGTGTGGGGGTTTGTGGGGATGTGTGGGGGTTTGTGGGGATGTGTGGGGATGTGTGGGGATGTGTGGGGGATGTGTAGGGGATGTGTGGGGATGTGTGGGGGTTTGTGGGGATGTGTGGGGATGTGTAGGGGTGTGTAGGGATGTGTGTGGATGTGTGGGGATGTGTGTGGATGTGTAGTGATGTGTGGGATGTGTGTGGATATGTGGGGATGTGTGGGGGTGTGTGTGGATGTGTGTGGATGTGTGTGGATGTGTGTGGATGTGTGGGGATGTGTGGGGGTTTGTGGGGATGTGTGGGGGTGTGTGTGGGGGTGTGTAGGGATGTGTGGGGATGTGTGTGGATGTGTGTGGATGTGTAGTGATGTGTGGGATGTGTGTGGATATGTGGGGATGTGTAGGGATGTGTGGGGGTGTGTGGGGATGTGTGGGGATGTGTGGGGGTGTGTGGGGATGTGTGGGGATGTGTAGGGGTGTGTGTGGGGGTGTGTGGGGATGTGTGGGGATGTGTAGGGGTGTGTGTGGGGGTGTGTAGGGATGTGTGTGGATGTGTAGTGATGTGTGGGATGTGTGTGGATATGTGGGGATGTGTGGGGGTGTATGTGGATGTGTGTGGATGTGTGGGGATGTGTGGGGGTTTGTGGATATGTGGGGATGTGTAGTGATGTGTGGGATGTGTGTGGATATGTGGGGATGTGAGGGGGTGTGTGAGGATGTGTGGAGATGTGTAGTGATGTGTGGGATGTGTGTGGATATGTGGGGATGTGTGGGGATGTGTGGGGGTGTGTGGGGGTGTGTGGGGATGTGTGTGGGGGTGTGTGGGGATGTGTAGGAATGCAGGTATCTACTTATACTCTTATATTCACCCATACACACAAGTTACAATTATTACTAGGGATCGTCAAGAAGACCATGAAATGTATCCAGAGAGTAGAATAGAATAGAATAGAACCTCTGTCTTTAATAATCCTTTGTTAATAACAGCATGCACTGGAAGAAAAGTATTATGCAACTATAAAAGTTACAGTCTTACAGGCAACATATTGCTAACCATTATAATGAAGTTATTTATCATGTTATATAATAACATTCCACATACAAGCAAACAGCCCATCAAAGCCAGTTATTCCTCATAATAACATTTCCAGAAACTTTCAGTAATGCACACATGCTGATAACTCGTGTTTCCTGAGCTCATGCTGCTACATGTAAAGCTTTGAAAAATACATTAAAGCACACAGGCTAACTCTTGGAGCAAACCTTGTTACAAAAGACCCTGCATTATTTTTGAAGTACATGTTTTACATTTGCAAGATCAGGTGAATGTTGCAATTCATTAAATTGTCCTCAGAACACTTGTTTACAATGTCCGAGACATCTCAGAATGTCCACAATGCAACAAAAGAATTTTAGGATTTCAGGGAAGATTTAAACGACTTGCTGTGATATCAGGCTCGAGAGCATAAACAGTGATGTGATGATTATCAACAGTGCATGACTACAGTCGTAATATAATGGCAGAAAGAGTTTAAAGGATCTTTCAGTCATTTACACATTTGAAGTTTGCTTCAATGTCTGCATCTAAAACCTCTGCAAATAAAACTAATAGAAAGTAAACAATGAAAATGAGGTTGAACTGGATAAGAAATTAGATCAAATTATAAGATGAACAAGAACATGTAGGAGATGTAAAATAATCCTATAAATGCTTTGATGCGTATTCTAAGTGTTTGATGTGTCTGTGAGAAACACCTAAAGAGACTCGACTCCTTGTCCACAAAGTGTGTGAGGAGGAGCAGTCAGTGACGGTCATGTACTGGTGGTGATTGAAATGAGCAGAGAGAGAATGATGGAGGGAATGTTTGTGTGCTAGTAGATAAAGGAGGGAAGGATGAAATTAGGTAAAGAGTGAATGAGTGAGCAAACAATATGGTCTTTTTGCCATCCTCCTCCTTGACTCCTTGTGATCCAGTGGCTTTGAATTAGTCGGAAGATAAAGCTCTGGATGAAGAACTTTACAATAGTGTGAGTTTAATGCTCTGGATGAAAAACTTTACAGTATAGTTAGGTTAAGCTTCTGGCCCAAGAACTTTACAATAGAATAAGGGTAGAGCTCTGGATGAAGAACTTTACAGCGGTGTGAGGCTAAAGCTCTTGATGAAGTAATTAACAGTAGACTAAGGTTAAAGCTCTGGATGAAGAACTTTACAGTAGAGTGAGGTTAATGCTCTGCATGAAGAACTTTACAGTAGAGTGAAGCTAACATTCTGGCCCAAAAACTTTACAGTAGCATGAGGTTAAAGCTCTGAATGAAGAACTTTACAGCGGAGTGAGGCTAAAGCTCTGGATGAAAAACTTTACAGTACAGTGGGGTTAAAGCTCTGGATGAATAACTTTACAGTAGCATGAGGTTAAAGTTTTAGGTGAAGAACTTTACAGCGGAGTGAGGCTAACATTCTGGCCCAAGAACTTTACAGTAGAGTGAGGCTAACATTCTGGCCCAAGAACTTTACAGTAGCATGAGGTTAAAGCTTTGGGTGAAGAACTTTATAGCAGAGGGAGGCTAAATCTCTGGATGAAGAACTTTACAGTAGAGTGAGGTTAAAGCTCTGAATGAAGAACTTTACAGTAGAATGAGGCTAAAGCTCTGGATGAAGAAAATTACAGTAGAGTGAGGCTAACATTCTGGCCCAAGAACTTTACAGTAGCATGAGGTTAAAGCTCTGAATGAAGAACTTTACAGTAGAGTGAGGCTAAAGCTCTGGATGAACAACTTTACAGTAGTGTGAGGTTAATGCTCTGGATGAAGAACTTTACAGTATAGTTAGGTTAAGGCTCTGGCCCAAGAACTTTACAGTAGAGTGACACCAATGTTCAGGCCCAAGAACTTTACAGTAGCATGAGGTTAAAGCTTTGGGTGAAGAACTTTATAGCAGAGGGAGGCTAAAGCTCTGGATGAAGAACTTTACAGTACAGTAAAGTGAGGTTAAAGCTCTGAATGAAGAACTTTACAGTAGAGTGAGGCTAACATTCTGGCCCAAGAACTTTACAGTAGCATGAGGTTAAAGCTCTGAATGAAGAACTTTACAGTGGAGTGAGGCTAAAGCTCTGGATGAACAACTTTACAGTAGTGTGAGGTTAATGCTCTGGATGAAGAACTTTACAGTATAGTTAGGTTAAGGCTCTGGCCCAAGAACCTTACAGTAGAGTGACACCAATGTTCAGGCCCAAGAACTTTACAGTAGCATGAGGTTAAAGCTTTGGGTGAAGAACTTTATTGCAGAGGAAGGCTAAAGCTCTGGATGAAGAACTTTACAGTACATTAAAGTGAGGTTAAAGCTCTGAATTAAGAACTTTACAGTAGAGTGAGGCTAACATTCTGGCCCAAGACCTTTACAGTAGCATGAGGTTAAAGCTCTGAATGAAGAACTTTACAGTGGAGTGAGGCTAAAGCTCTGGATGAACAACTTTACAGTAGTGTGAGGTTAATGCTCTGGATGAAGAACTTTACAGTATAGTTAGGTTAAGGCTCTGGCCCAAGAACTTTACAGTAGAGTGACACCAATGTTCAGGCCCAAGAACTTTACAGTAGCATGAGGTTAAAGCTTTGGGTGAAGAACTTTATAGCAGAGGGAGGCTAAAGCTCTGAATGAAGAACTTTACAGTAGAGTGGGGCTAACATTCTGGCCCAAGAACTTTACAGTAGCATGAGGTTAAAGCTCTGAATGAAGAACTTTACAGTGGAGTGAGGCTAAAGCTCTGGATGAACAACTTTACAGTAGTGTGAGGTTAATGCTCTGGATGAAGAACTTTACAGTATAGTTAGGTTAAGGCTCTGGCCCAAGAACTTTACAGTAGAGTGACACCAATGTTCAGGCCCAAGAACTTTACAGTAGCATGAGGTTAAAGCTTTGGGTGAAGACCTTTATAGCAGAGGGAGGCTAAAGCTCTGGATGAAGAACTTTACAGTACAGTAAAGTGAGGTTAAAGCTCTGAATGAAGAACTTTACAGTAGAGTGAGGCTAACATTCTGGCCCAAGAACTTTACAGTAGCATGAGGTTAAAGCTCTGAATGAAGAACTTTACAGTGGAGTGAGGCTAAAGCTCTGGATGAACAACTTTACAGTAGTGTGAGGTTAATGCTCTGGATGAAGAACTTTACAGTATAGTTAGGTTAAGGCTCTGGCCCAAGAACCTTACAGTAGAGTGACACCAATGTTCAGGCCCAAGAACTTTACAGTAGCATGAGGTTAAAGCTTTGGGTGAAGAACTTTATAGCAGAGGAAGGCTAAAGCTCTGGATGAAGAACTTTACAGTACAGTAAAGTGAGGTTAAAGCTCTGAATTAAGAACTTTACAGTAGAGTGAGGCTAACATTCTGGCCCAAGACCTTTACAGTAGCATGAGGTTAAAGCTCTGAATGAAGAACTTTACAGTGGAGTGAGGCTAAAGCTCTGGATGAACAACTTTACAGTAGTGTGAGGTTAATGCTCTGGATGAAGAACTTTACAGTATAGTTAGGTTAAGGCTCTGGCCCAAGAACTTTACAGTAGAGTGACACCAATGTTCAGGCCCAAGAACTTTACAGTAGCATGAGGTTAAAGCTTTGGGTGAAGAACTTTATAGCAGAGGGAGGCTAAAGCTCTGAATGAAGAACTTTACAGTAGAGTGGGGCTAACATTCTGGCCCAAGAACTTTACAGTAGCATGAGGTTAAAGCTCTGAATGAAGAACTTTACAGTGGAGTGAGGCTAAAGCTCTGGATGAACAACTTTACAGTAGTGTGAGGTTAATGCTCTGGATGAAGAACTTTACAGTATAGTTAGGTTAAGGCTCTGGCCCAATAACCTTACAGTAGAGTGACACCAATGTTCAGGCCCAAGAACTTTACAGTAGCATGAGGTTAAAGCTTTGGGTGAAGAACTTTATAGCAGAGGGAGGCTAAAGCTCTGGATGAAGAACTTTACAGTACAGTAAAGTGAGGTTAAAGCTCTGAATTAAGAACTTTACAGTAGAGTGAGGCTAACATTCTGGCCCAAGACCTTTACAGTAGCATGAGGTTAAAGCTCTGAATGAAGAACTTTACAGTGGAGTGAGGCTAAAGCTCTGGATGAACAACTTTACAGTAGTGTGAGGTTAATGCTCTGGATGAAGAACTTTACAGTATAGTTAGGTTAAGGCTCTGGCCCAAAAAAATTTCAGTAGAGTGACACCAATGTTCAGGCTCAAGAACTTTACAGTAGCATGAGGTTAAAGCTTTGGGTGAAGAACTTTATAGCAGAGGGAGGCTAAAGCTTTGGATAAAGAACTTTACAGTAGAGTGATGTTAATGCTCTGGATGAAGAACTTTACAGTAGAGTGAGGCTAACATTCTAGCCAAAGAACTTTGCAGTAGCATGAGGTTAAAGCTCTGAATGAAGAACTTTACAGTAGTGTGAGGCTAAAGCTCTGGATGAAGAACTTTACAGTAGCATGAGGTTAAAGCTCTGAATGAAGAACTTTACAGTGGAGTGAGGCTAAAGCTCTGGATGAAGAACTTTA
>NC_135214.1:22240921-22373421 GCF_052324685.1 Brachyhypopomus gauderio
CACACACACTCACACACACACACACACACACACGCACTGTAGCCTTTTGTGCATACACACACACACACACACACACACACACACACACACACACACATACACTTTCATGGTATCAACAAATGCAGAGGTTCAACATATACACAGCATCTGTTCTGACAGGCTTATAAATGGAAATCCATACAGACGGAACACAGAGACACCAAACACACAGCCAGTGCAGAAACGTTCTGCACAAGGACTCGGTGTGAATGGACCCAGTGCACAGATGCATAAGCCCGGCGTATAAGATCACACTTTAAGGTTCCTGTGCTTGTGCAACAGACGTGAGTGCTACAGACTCATTTAAACGGCCTGTCTGGATGTTTGCCGAGTTCTGATCTGTGTGCCTGTGACTGTAATACTGAGGCACAGGCACATAAATAGAATCACAGCCCTGGACAGCAGAACTGTACTTAACACAATTTTCAGGACGCCACCTCTCACTGGTGTTCATTAAAGTGAGAGCTAATGTTTCATTAAAAAAGCGAGACTTTGCGCACACACTCTCGCTGGAAACTGCTGGAAATAGCTCTGTCATCTTCTCACGGTGCTCTCCTTCGGCGAGGGTATTAAAGTTATTTAGAACACTATGGTGAGCTTCTGTCAGGCCATGTTACGTTTGGATTTAAGACTGTGACATGCTACTATTTTGAAAGCGTGCAGAATTGTGGTCATAGGCACGGTTCTGTCTCCATTCCTGGTGTACGGTGCTGTTCGAGGGACCTCTGGCAGCAAGGAGCCCCATTCAGCCTTCAGAACCCCATCAGGATCCAACCTCTCCATGTTTTAACGTGGACTTAGAAGTTACAGTGTTAGAAATGATCAAGAACGCTTTCTAAAACACATGGAAAAATTCATTTGCATAGATTCACGACCCGCAGATACAAAAGCACAGAACGATGTACAAGAAATAACAAACACGTCAGAAATATATTGTGATATGCCTAGTTTCTGCAATCACATACACACACATGCACACAAACGTGTTAAAATAGCACCTTCAGTGTTAAACTGTTCCCCAGTGTGTAGCTACTCCAGTCCTCCAGTGTAAGTGTTTAACAATGCTGATAGTTTAGTGTGAATGTATTCTTTCTTGTTAGTTTATTTATTTATTTATCTATATCTCCAGTATACTCCAGTTTACAGTGGGGCTGGTTATGGTGGTCCTGATGGTGGTGGTGGTACTTGGGGTGCTGGTTGCGTGTGGTGATGGTGGGTAGGGGGTGTGGTTTTGTGGGGTGATGGTCCTGATGGTGGTGGTGGTACTGGGGGTGCTGGTTGCGTGTGGTGATGGTGGGTAGGGGGTGTGGTTTTGTGGGGTGATGGTCCTGATGGTGGTGGTGGTACTGGGGGTGCTGGTTGCGTGTGGTGATGGTGGGTAGGGGGTGTGGTTTTGTGGGGTGATGGTCCTGATGGTGGTGGTGGTACTGGGGGTGCTGGTTGCGTGTGGTGATGGTGGGTAGGGGGTGTGGTTTTGTGGGGTGATGGTCCTGATGGTGGTGGTGGTACTGGGGGTGCTAGTTGCGTGTGGTGATGGTGGGTAGGGGGTGTGGTTTTGTGGGGTGATGGTCCTGATGGTGGTGGTGGTACTGGGGGTGCTGGTTGTGTGTGGTGATGGTGGGTAGGGGGTGTGGTTTTGTGGGGTGATGGTCCTGATGGTGGTGGTGGTACTGGTTGTGTGTGGTGATGGTGGGTAGGGGGTGTGGTTTTGTGGGGTGATGGTCCCGATGGTGGTGGTGGTGCTGGTTGTGTGTGGTGATAGTGGGTAGGGGGTGTGGTTTTGTGGGGTGATGGTCCTGATGGTGGTGGTGGTACTGGGGGTGCTGGTTGCGTGTGGTGATGGTGGGTAGGGGGTGTGGTTTTGTGGGGTGATGGTCCTGATGGTGGTGGTGGTACTGGGGGTGCTGGTTGTGTGTGGTGATGGTGGGTAGGGGGTGTGGTTTTGTGGGGTGATGGTCCTGATGGTGGTGGTGGTACTGGTTGTGTGTGGTGATGGTGGGTAGGGGGTGTGGTTTTGTGGGGTGATGGTCCTGATGGTGGTGGTGGTGCTGGTTGTGTGTGGTGATGGTGGGTAGGGGGTGTGGTTTTGTGTGGTGATGGTCCTGATGGTGGTGGTGGTACTGGGGGTGCTGGTTGCGTGTGGTGATGGTGGGTAGGGGGTGTGGTTTTGTGGGGTGATGGTCCTGATGGTGGTGGTGGTACTGGGGGTACTGGTTGCGTGTGGTGCTGGTGGGGCTGGGTGGGGGTTTTCCAGGGTGTAGCCTCCACCCCTACTGCACTGTGAAATGAGAATCCACTGTGTTGTATGTGTGTGGCCCAGAGATGATAATGAACACAGGAGTGTGTGACACAACCAGCATCCTCCGCCCAGCCGTTATATCCTAATTATATCCACACTGTTACGTAACAGAAGCGTTCAGTCATGGTGTAACATTTTAAAGTGTAACAATCATTGGATTGTAAATTGTAATGAAATATAGTCATATTCATTCAATGAAGAGTAACAATACATTACCTTATCAGATTATACAGCATTACATTTAAATTTAAAAAATAAAAATATATTTTTGGAATGCCATTAATCATATTCTATTTGATTTGATGTATCAACCATAATAAACTGAAATATGAAAATATGAAATTAAATAACAATACAATGTCTGAATATGGACAACTGTATATTGTCATTATTCACATCATAATCTCCAAGAGCAGTCATTTATATAAAAATGAATATCAAAGAAATTCAAATATTATTACTACCTACAATACTACAGTAAACTACAGTAACACAGACATGGTGGTAGTCTAACGTAGGTGAAGCTCAGGGTCTTGCTGACGAGTCAAAGACGATTTGCGACTGATCAGATTACCGGTACGGCACGGCTACCTTGTGCAGCTCAGATATCTTAACATCTCTGTGTATGCATAACAGCCTGATAAGGAAACGCAAATGTAATCCTGAACTTTGAGCCCTTATCTTCAAAGCACATGTAATCAGATTTGCAGGCATGGCTTTTGTTAATGCTTCAAATGAGCGCTTTCCTGCCGTAGAGACAGGAATGCTTCAATGGCGGTTTCACTTAAATAGAGCGTGCTGTCGTAAAAAACATCGCCTCAGGTCTGTTTAAATGCACCCTACCTAATTTGCAAAAAAATAGCGGTCAGCATTTATCAACAGCACTTACAAACTGGCAAATAGAAACTTTATAAGCATGCAGTCTGCCTACATGAAACAGTTTTGTATTTGGTAGTTCTGGACAGAGTTGTGCAGTTTCAGCATCCAAAAATCAAAGTGAGAGGATATAGGACAGAATATATTAAACACTGTGGTTATGTTCTCACTACTGATGTTGGTCTCGAGCTGGGCTCGGACCAAGGTAATAAACACGCCGTCTCACGTGGGCCAGAGACTCAGATGCGTCTTTAATCAGAACGCCCCTGGGTGGAGCAGAGGAGGTGGTGCGTGTACGCTGTTGGAGTTGCAGCTTCAGAAAGCTCCCCAGCCAACTACAGGCCCAGCGAGGGGGGATTGAAGCTCGCCTCGTCTTGGGGATGTTACGTGAAGACCGCTGAAGTTTGGGTAGTCTAATCCCTTAGAGTAATCCTGCTTGTGCGCTTTGTATAGATCGGCTCAGAGATTATGGTACTGTTGGTCGTACAAAGGGACGCAAGGGTCTCGTTACAGATATAACCATGAATTCAGAGGAATCGAATATGCTGCAATCTGATTGGCTGTGTTGGCTCCTATCCATGGATTGTCTGTGAGCAGGAAGTGGTCATGTAGCCCATCCTTCAAATAAACCCCCACAGTAAGCTGTGACAGCTAGCTAGATGTGCACTGGTGAGCCATTTAACAATCACACACTAGTCCCTGTGTGAATTCCCTCCTGGCTTGTTCAGTCACTGCCTGGGTGGTTATTCACTCGAAAAAAAGGGTGATATCCAACATGAAACAGGGTTAACTACAGCGTAGTGGTTCTATCCAGAGAACACTGAATCACCTGAAAATCAAGGTTAGCTTCTAATCCTATATCAGCCTTTTAGGTACATTAGATATGTAATTCACTTACATATAATTCGCTTCATTCACTTATAAATGGTTATCTGGTTTATAAACCTGACCTATAAACTTTATTCATGTTGTGACAAAGATAAAATATTACGAGCTGGAATTTCAAAGGAGCTAATTCGGAATGTTCAGAATGTTCTAGCAATGTTGTGTTACCCTAAAATCATTCATGTTGTTTGACCACTATGACTCTATTCAAGGGCCTTAATAATCTGCGTGCCTTAATAATCTCTGTGTTTTAACAAAGGAGACTTCACCAGCTGAGCTGATTTCGCAGGTCGCGAGTGCAGCACTACAGAAAGCAAACAGGTGGCGGCGTGTGTCTGCGTGCGTGCGTGCGTGCGTGCGTGCGTGAGCCGGCCGGGCCACAAACGCACACTCGCATAGCCAATTTTACGAGTGGATGGAGAGAGGCAGATGGACCAGTGGACGGATGGACAGATGAATTAGCGGACGGATGGATGGACAGATGAATTAGCGGACAGACGAAATGGGCATGTGGTCGTGTGGTGGGAGCACCGGTCCAAATGTTTGACCACCCCGAGTCCCAGCTCTGTCGTGGTCCTGAACCGGTTCTCAAACAGAAGAGGGCATAGGCAGAGCTTTTGGGTCATGTCAGCTCTTCAGGACAGAGCCAAACACAGGCTCCCCTAACATGTCATCATCAGCTAATGACCATGCCACTTTCAGAAAGTGCTTTTAGGTAGACTGCCTTAATGTGAATGACGTACGTATATTTTAGTCAATGTGTAATTTGAACACATTGTAGTTCTGGGGGACCTCTAGGTCTGTCGTGCTCACTGTTGACATTTTGCTCACGTCTCACACACGCATACGCACACACAAATGAGCGTGCACATGGTCATGCACGCAGATGCGCACACCCACACACACACACACACACACACACACACACCTGTGAGGCCAACCACTGTTGACATCTTTCCAGACCAGACACCCTCGATACACGTGTGACTAAAAATCTGTTGACATTTCACCCAATCTAAACATTAGGGCACGCTCGCGTGCGCACACACACACACACACACACACGTGCACACACACACACACACACATACACACACACACACACACACATACACATACACACACACACACACATCCACACACACACACACACACACACACACATACACACACACACACACACACACACACACACACATCCACACACAGATGAATTCACTCTCACACAGCGTGAAAGGCCTTCGCTGACATGACAAACACACACTACAAGCGTGACCTGGGTGTGCAGTAAATAACGTTTCAAAATGGAGGACATGCAAAGAGTTTAGTGGAAGCAGAGATAGACCCAGACCATGGGACCTCCTCATCTCCTCAGACTTCCTCATCTCCTCATCTCCTCACCTCCTCATCTCCTCATCTCCTCAGACATCATGAGCTCCTCAGACCTCCTCATCTCCTCAGACCTCCTCATCTCCTCAGACATCATGAGCTCCTCAGACCTCCTCATCTCCTCAGACCTCCTCATCTCCTCAGACATCATGAGCTCCTCAGACATCATGAGCTCCTCAGACCTCCTCATCTCCTCAGACCTCCTCATCTCCTCAGACATCATGAGCTCCTCAGACCTCCTCATCTCCTCAGACCTCCTCAACTCCTCAGACATCATGAGCTCCTCAGATCTCCTCATCTCCTCAGACCTCCTCAGCTCCTCAGACATCATGAGCTCCTCAGACCTCCTCATCTCCTCAGACCTCCTCATCTCCTCAGACATCATGAGCTCCTCAGACCTCTTCAGCTCCTCCGCTCCTCCACTCTCCTCAGCGAGCCTACATGGCGTGGCTACTACATTCCAAGTTGAGAAGGCCCAGAGATACTAATATTTAAAAACACTACTGTTCCTATAATACAGATAAGATCTCAGTAACAATCCACACAGATCAAAACAATCCGCATTAATTCTCTGTTAGCAATGTAAACAATTCTGGGTGAAGAATTTCTTTAGTCATTCATCTGCCATAATATCTGCCAGATACACTTCACAGTGACATAATCCTTCTTACTAATCATTCTGTAGTGCACTTCCCATCTCTAATAGATACAGTGGTGTGATGCAGTGTAGCTACGCTAAAGCCTGCAGCTGCAGGTCACCAGTTCATAACAGCAGGAATGAATACAATGACACCACACTGGGTTCATTCATTTAGAAAAGGTGTCTGCCTGGAGTCAGGGTATTGATGGGGGAGGAAATGTAAAATGGTGAGGGACAGATTATCTTACACGAAAAAACAACAGGTAGGTTGGAAACGCCTGCAGACGACCGGCACTGTGTGCTGGTACTTCCCTGCAGACGCTGCGTGTGTGAGGCACAGAGTACAGCACAGAGATGCAGGTGCTGTATGTGTGAGGCACAGAGTCCAGCACAGAGATGCAGACGCTGTATGTGTGAGGCACAGAGTCCAGCACAGAGATGCAGACGCTGCATGTGTGAGGCACAGAGTCCAGCACAGAGATGCAGGTGCTGCATGTGTGAGGCACAGAGTCCAGCACAGAGATGCAGGTGCTGTATGTGTGAGGCACAGAGTCCAGCACAGAGATGCAGGTGCTGTATGTGTGAGGCACAGAGTCCAGCAAAGAGATGCAGACGCTGTATGTGTGAGGCACAGAGTCCAGCACAGAGATGCAGGTGCTGTATGTGTGAGGCACAGAGTCCAGCACAGAAATGCAGATACTGCCGGCTCTTCGTTTGCATATTCCGTCCCCTTCCACGGAATCTGTGCTTTATTTATCTGAGCATGAGATGGGCCATGCTAACTTTAAGTCGTAATAAGATTATTGCAGAAATGTACTTTTTTGATTTTTCGGGTCTACTGAAAGACTCCCAACACCAGAACTAACTTCCTGGCCGCCATGGCAATTTGTTTGATTATTATGTAGATGTAGATCATTATGAAAATTATTGTATGTATGTAGATTATGTAGATTATTATTTAGGCTGTAGCCATACACTGAAAAAAGAACATGAGAATAATGAAATATATTCAATATATGATTCAGTTAGTTAAAACCTTTAAAGCTTGTTTAGTTAAGACAGAATATCCAACATCCTTCACATTTACAGCACTAATTTGGACTCTTTGGCAGACATGCCAAGTTCAGTCAGAGTGAAGGTGTCAGGTTAGAGTGAAGGGATCAAGTTTATACAGTTAGAGTGATGGGATCAGGTTAGAGTGATGGGATCAGGTTTATACAGTTAGAGTGATGGGATCATGTTAGAGCGAAGGGATCAGGTTTATACAGTTAGAGTGATGGGATCAGGTTAGAGTGATGGGATCAGGTTTATACAGTTAGAGAGATGGGATCAGGTTAGAGAGAAGGGATCAGGTTTATACAGTTAGAGAGATGGGATCAGGTTAGAGTGATGGGATCAGGTTAGAGTGAATGGATCAGGTTAGAGAGAAGGGATCAGGTTAGAGTGATGGGATCAGGTTTATACAGTTAGAGTGATGGGATCAGGTTAGAGTGATGGGATCAGGTTTATACAGTTAGAGTGATGGGATCAGGTTAGAGTGATGGGATCAGGTTAGAGTGATGGGACCAGGTTAGAGAGAAGGGATCAGGTTTATACAGTTAGAGTGAAGGTATCAGGTTAGAGTGATGGGATCAGGTTAGAGAGAAGGGATCAGGTTAGAGAGAAGGGATCAGGTTTATACAGTTAGAGTGAAGGGATCAGGTTTATACAGTTAGAGTGAAGGTATCAGGTTAGAGTGATGGGATCAGGTTAGAGAGAAGGGATCAGGTTAGAGTGATGGGATCAGGTTAGAGTGAAGGGATCAGGTTAGAGAGAAGGGATCAGGTTTATACAGTTAGAGTGATGGGATCAGGTTAGAGTGAATGGATCAGGTTAGAGAGAAGGGATCAGGTTAGAGTGATGGGATCAGGTTAGAGTGATGGGATCAGGTTTATACAGTTAGAGTGATGGGATCAGGTTAGAGTGATGGGATCAGGTTAGAGTGAATGGGTCAGGTTAGAGAGAAGGGATCAGGTTAGAGTGATGGGATCAGGTTAGAGTGATGGGATCAGGTTAGAGTGAAGGGATCAGGTTTATACAGTTGTATAACTGTATGTGTTACACAGACGCTGTATGTGTGAGGCACAGAGTCCAGCACAGAGATGCAGGTGCTGTATGTGTGAGGCACAGAGTCCAGCACAGACATGCAGATACTGCCGGCTCTTCGTTTGCATATTCCGCCTTCGTTTGCATATTAGAGTGATGGGATCAGGTTTATACAGTTAGAGTGATGGGATCAGGTTAGAGTGATGGGATCAGGTTTATACAGTTAGAGTGATGGGATCAGGTTAGAGAGAAGGGATCAGGTTAGAGTGATGGGATCAGGTTAGAGTGAAGGGATCAGGTTTATACAGTTAGAGTGATAGGATCAGGTTAGAGAGAAGGGATCAGGTTAGAGTGATGGGATCAGGTTTATACAGTTAGAGTGATGGGATCAGGTTAGAGTGATGGGATCAGGTTAGAGAGAAGGGATCAGGTTTATACAGTTAGAGTGAAGGGATCAGGTTTATACAGTTAGAGTGATGGGATCAGGTTAGAATGAAGGTATCAGGTTAGAGTGAAGGGATCAGGTTAGAGAGAAGGGATCAGATTAGAGTGAAGGGATCAGGTTAGAGTGATGGGATCAGGTTAGAGAGAAGGGATCAGGTTTATACAGTTAGAGTGAAGAGATCAGGGTCATATAGTCAGAATGAATAGATCATATTCATACAGTTTGAGTGAATAGATCACATTCATACAGTTTGAGTGAACAGATCACGTTCATACAGTTTGAGTGAACAGATCACGTTCATACAGTTTAAGTGAATAGATCACGTTCATACAGTTTGAGTGAAGGGATCACGTTCATACAGTTTGAGTGAAGGGATCACGTTCATACAGTTTGAGTGAAGGGATCAGGCTAAGCCAGTTTGAGTGAACAGATCACATTCATACAGTTTGAGTGAAGGGATCAGGCTAAGCCAGTTTGAGTGAACAGATCACATTCATACAGTTTGAGTGAAGGGGTCAGGCTAAGCCAGTTTGAGTGAACAGATCACGTTCATACAGTTTGAGTGAAGGGATCAGGCTAAGCCAGTTTGAGTGAACAGATCACGTTCATACAGTTTGAGTGAAGGGATCAGGCTAAGCCAGTTTGGGTGCACATGTTCATTCCAATGGAAATGATGATCTGGTCACAAAAGCCCCTGCTTCCGTTTTATGCAGCCCCCGGTAAGCCAACCCATGGATGACATAAACTGCAGATTGGTAAGCTGTGCTCCCAAATAACTGTGTGTGTGCGCGCGCATGTGTATATGTCTCTGTGTACACATATATGTGCATGTGTGTGTGCGTGTTAATGAGCACTAACCCCCGCACTGCCACACACCCACTCAGAAAGCCCACATACAGCTCCTCAGCTACAGAGGACACAGGAAGAGAGGCGGGGGACAGACAGGCGGAGGAGAAAAGAACGAGAAAGATGCAAGAGACCAAGGACAAGTGTCTCCCAATTACTGCCACCCCAGCGCTCCAGCACTAACACGGCTGTGAAGCCTCCACCTGAAGGAGCTGTGTGAGCCGCGTGTGAAGAACCGAGGCGCAATTAGAGGTGAGCTGGCTTGTCCTACCGTGGCTGTCCTGGACTCTCTGTGGTGTGAGAACGTCCCATGGAGAATTAGAGAACGGACAGAACGCACGACAGAGTCAATGACGGTTCTCACTCTCTGTTCCTGCTCTGTGGCTCCGTAGTGCCAGAAGTATTTTTAATGATTGTAGGACTAATGCCTGTAGCATTGTGAATTTTACAGCAATGTACTTTCAAAACTTTCATAGGGGATATCCAGAAAAATGAGCAAGACATGAGAAATGAGCAAGAAATGAGAAATGAAAGAGACATGAGAAGAGAAACATTTCGCGATTCAGTAAGATGCATTAAATGCTTGTCTAGCAAAACATTTTGAATGGTGCATCTGGCTAAATGTCTGAAACACCTGAGCACCGATTGAGCGGTTGTGCCTGTGTGAGTGTACGTGCACATGTGTGTCCAGTCACCGTGGTCCAAATGAGAGGGCCGCTCACTGCAGGCCAAGAGTCAGTCGATATGTCACCGTGTCTCCTGTGTCACCGCTCAAACCACTCAAGGAGGCATACACACCCCTCCGAGCCCTCTGGATACACACAACTCTGGGTTTTTTGTTGTCTCGTTTGTGTTTGACCCATCATCACAGCCTCTACAGAACCAGCACAACACGTCCGCAAACGTACGTTATTACCCAGCGTTCCCTGCCGTCACAGTCGGGCGCACACACTTGGCCATGGGCGAATACTTCACGCTCTGCTAATGCTGCACCGTGCCCCCGCTGCGGCACTGACACCCCCCCCCCCCCCAAAAAAAAACAAAAAACATGATCAGGTGTTTCCAATATCAGAAACTGAAAGCACATATTTAAAATACACAGGCCAAACGTCCCAACTCTCCCGGCTACTTTCAGCTTCGATATTCAGCTCACATACATTTACACAATACGCCATTAACGTTCCTCTTTCAACCCTCTTACATTCACATTTGACCTGATGAAGATCTTAATAACCTGCATCATTTGCAACTTACTGTTCTCATAGACAGTTCAAACTCTTCACCACTGCCTCCAATATACATATAATTAAATGATCTATGGTGTGTGATTGTTATTTGGCTTTTGTGTCACACATAAGCATCAGTAATCAACTCCCAAAAAGCAACCTGCACTGGAGAGGCGGCTAAACAGCAGGGCCTTGTCTCATTTAGCCAAAGTGCTGGCTACCCCCCTGTCACCCTCGTTAACCTTAGAGTCGCCCCTCCCTTCCCCCGACAGCTCATCCACACCATGGATTAATCCCTCAGCCAGTGTGGAGACTCAGCAGGCCTCTCACACATGCACGGCACCAGGGGCACCCGGAGAGGAGAGCCTCCCTACGGTTTGTGTAACCCGAACTGCCATCATACCAATCATGTGACCCCTCGGGTAAAACAACAGCGAACAGCCAATGGAATTGAGCAGTGCAGGGTCACATGACAATTTTCCAGCAATAATGCTCGGCCTCCGTAATGACGGGAGACCTGAGAACAGATCCTGGATACAGACAAAAATCATATTGACATTATTGACATGATGCATCTAGTAATATAAGAACCTTAATGTGACATGCATGAAAACCAGTCTATCTTAATAAAGTTGTTTATATCTGTTTGAATACATGCCTTAATTAATCAAATTATGCATCGGGCAACTCCAGATAATTGTAGAGGAACTTTAATTCCTCTGTAGACAAGGTAAGATTCAGTATCAAACCCATCATGCTGGTTGCATGGAAACACAGAGCAAACGTTCACTGTTGCACGCACATGCGCACACATTAACATCACTGATACCACTGTGACAGCAGATACAGTCAGTGGAAAGCTCATGATGCGGGCTGTGTGTGTGTGCGTGTGCGTTCGTGCGTGTGTGTGTGTGTGTGGGGGCGGGCCTGAATGTGTGTGTTTTCTGAGAGGCAGAGAGAGAGCTCTTTCATTTAATACATTAATCTTGCTTTCTGTCTTAAACATACATAGATTATGCAGACCTCAAGCTTCAGATGTTTCCCAGAATCAAATGTTTGATACGTGTTAAACGTGCTATCTGCAAGTTAAATAAAATCTTTGAACATTGCATTATATAAAAGAGTAAGATATATATATATATATATAATCTCTCTATATAAAAGATAAAAGAGTATATATGTAAAGAAACATGGAAGCACTCTTTAATTGCACCTATGATAGCATGCTAATGTCTTGCTTTAATAGTTAATGCAATGTATGTCTGACAAATGCAAGATCTATCCCTCTAGGGGCTAGATTAAGGTCAACAGCAGAATAAGATCATATCACCAAACAGCTGTAAAACCCACATCTTTGTTATTGAGTTATTCAAGTGCTAGTCGTTTATTAGAATCCCATCCTCAAATTAAGATCAAAAGCAAAAATTATGAAAGTAAATAATGGCCTCTGAATGAAAGCTCTTAGCTGTTATCTCCTACATTATACAGATTGCATAATAGTCGCAAACAAGAAACGTACCCAGCGCATACAAACTACTCAGCAGCACTGTCTAGACAAACGAAACGCGATACCGCCGTGAAGATCCCAGGGAAAGCAACCAATCACAGCCAAACACAAAGAACAACGAGCCAATGACATGAGACCTAAGTAAATACAACACACATGAGGAGCACCTGTAGGTCGCTCAGGTGCGGGAAAGTCGAGGGTTTACGACACAATACATCTGCCATCCAAAGGCTGGTATCTCTGGGTGCACCAATAGAAAGGTGACCATCTGTCCGAGGGGGCGGGGACTGTACTCACCAGGTCGTGATTGGTTGAATTGGAATCATCTTCAGGGAAAGGGACATAAACAGCTAAGGCCACACAGTTGGCAAAAATAGAGAGTAATATAAAGATATCAAAAGGTCTGGAAAGCGCACAGTTAAGGACAAATGAGAAACTCACATAAAACCAAGTCCATCATTTACAGCTTATGTGAAATGCCAAATTAATGTGACATCAAATATGCTGCCCTGCACTATAATTACGGATTAGCATCCAGCAAATTAAAACACAGTATTATAATAAAATAACTTCACATGCGGTGATACCATTATTCTGTCCAATAAATAAATGTGAAGTGTTTATGTTTAAGTGTTCATTTATTATAAAAGCCACTTGCAAAACAATCTAGATCATCCAGAAACACCCTGAACACTGTCTTTACATAAAAGATCATGGACATCTTTACAGGCAAACTTCAGCCAGGCAAGCTGCCCGTGACTGGTAGCTTGTGGGAAGCTTTTAGCGTGTTTTAGTGTGCTGAAAGAAGATAAACAAACTGGCACTCCTTTAATCCCGTAGTGCGATGTCACCTTACCCAGGACCAGTTAGAGGGGGAGGCTAACGAGAAGGATACTTCCACTCCACGAGGCTAATGCAGGCCCTGCGTATAGGGTTGTTGAGGGTGAGGCAGAAGAGGGCCCGCGGGGGCCGGCTATTGGTGGCGCTGCCTTGCTTCTTGCTTTTGACATACTGCTGTTTCTTCCTCTGGGACAGGGAGCCCACCGGAGCGGAGACGGCCGCCGGCTGCCCGCTCATTGTCTGCGGGGTGTCTCCCTTGGCATGACGCGCGGCGTGGATCGCAGCCTGCCAGGATAGGCTGCTGCCAGTCGGGGGGAGGGGCTGCCTGGAGTGGGTGGGGCTTTCAGACCAAAGGGGTGGAGCATCACCAGAGGGCGGGGCTCTGGTGCGGCTGGCATAGTTTGCCCCTGGGAATTGGAGAAAGAGCAAACGGTTGAGTTCAAGAGTTTGAAAAAGTTGAACAGAGAGATAAAGGGAGAGAAAGAGATGTACTATAAACTGAAAGTGTGAGCGCGTGTGTGTGAGAGAGAGAGGGAGAGAGAGAGAGAGACAGAGACAGAGAAAATCAATATTCTGTCATGTGAAATAGCAAAGCTGTTTCTGCTGGTGCAGTTTCTAGGTCATCTGATATGCCAGTTGTTATGTTGCCAGCTGAACAGGCTGTAGCAGCCTATGCCAAGAGTAAATATCTTCATACAAGGTCTCATGACTACAAATTGTTCACAGACCACCATTAACTGCTTTAGAACTGGTGCTTATAGGCTCAGCACAATCATAGCTGCATGCAAATGATGTTTTGTGGGTACAAATCACAGTGTATTCTATGCAGCACCACCTACTCAAAAAGCCTCACGATGTAGATCAAATGCAGAGACATTTCATATCAACCGTGCTTGGCAGAGCTACATAGAGCTTGTTGAAACGCTATAAATAGCATCTCGAAAGAAATGTTTGGACAAAGTGAATCTCCTTGACAACGGCTGCAAAAAGCAGCCCCCTCTAACTGAAAGGATGCTTCACATTGAAATAAAACAGCAATAGTGATTTAAATTATTCAGATGTCCAAGTCCAGAGCACTTCGAGTGTCCTTTAAGAATCTCGTTTGTGATAGACATGCTATAATATTCAGTGAAGCAGCAGCTGTGCGAAGTCATTGTGAACTCAGATCCAGAGTTGTATAATCCAGGTTCAGAAAGTAAAAGTCCTCACCAGGAATTTGCTCAGGCTTCCTGGATTGTGTTGATTCCACTAATTTTACCTGGATTGCACTAATTAGAAAATCTAGTAAGCTTGAGCAAAATCCTGGTGAGGACTTTTACTTTCTGAACCTGGATTATACAACTCTGCTCAGATCAATGGGCCCGTGTCTTTGAGTTAGATTTATACTTTGATTCAAGGGACCCAAGCCGGTTTAGACACAACAGGCTTTAGAAAAAGAGTAAGAATGTAATTACATAATTTTACACACCAGTCATACAGATAAACTTTCTTAAACTGTGATCAGGCATTCAAACTCCAGTAAAATTATATTTATGGAGTATTTAAAGCCATTATAATGTCCAAGCCACCACACACGCACCACGCACTCACACAATGTCTGTTAACCGTTGCCAAATCGACTTCAACACATTTGTCCTCATCTAGAAACCACGATTCACGCAGAGGATGTATCTGGTGCCGAAACCTATGTCCGTAAATTCAGTTTCAACCTAATATTCAGACCGAGTATTGGTGTTATCCGAATTAAAAGTAGTATGTCCCTGTTCCCTTTCTCACAGAGACTGATGTCTTACTGATCAGACGGTGTATTTAAGTTGTTTCTGCCGGTATAAACACGGATAATACTGAGTAGCGGGTCTGGACACTTACCTGTCCTAATCCTACGTGGCGCTGATGCGCTGCGTCCGTCTGTCTGCTAACCGTGAATTAATGTAAAAGAAGCGGCTGTTGTGCATAATATTTGACATGAACAAACAGGCGGAACAATGAGACCACGAAGACACACAGATTCACGGCGCAGATTCACGGCGCAACTCGTTTTCTTTCATTTCAAATGACAGCTGCGCGCTTTATTCCGCTTTTACCTTTAGTCGGTTCCTTAGACTCGGGCATTCCTTCCTCCTCATTGAAAGTCCGTTTTATCAAATATTCTCCAAATAGCAATAATCACGCTCTTAGTTAATGTCGATTCAGGCTATTAATCCAATGATAAAGTGCTTTATGTAGTTCCCTGAGCGCCATGGAGCGCACGTTGCAACATCCGGGTGTTGTCCTCACATCATGGGTTATTGTGCCACACACCTCGATGATGATGATGATGATGATCCTGTCTGTATTAGTCACTACGGATCTTTCAAACGCATCTCCGTGGACCGAGAGGAGTCCATACGAAGCTACAGCATCACCACTCGCCTGGTGAGCAACAGTGTGATGAGACTTCGGCGGAGCGTCGTTGTTTTAATCTCAGTGTTGCGCATCTCTGGACCGCCTTCATTCTTTACAACTCCGTGTATCACTGTCTTAATATGGAGTAAATGCACCAATCTAACCTGATGTAAGATCTAATGTAGCAAAATTGGTGAAATACGCATAAATACGCATTAAAGTTTTGAAAGTAACTGCATGCTGTATTAAAATAGCCTTAATGGACATCAGTTTAGAGAACTTTATAATATTTGGAGATCCGCAAACAGGTAGGTCACTAAATCATCTAGGCCTTCTTTAAAGGGTTTACCAATTATACAAGACATTTACAAGACTTTACAAGACATTCTTACTATAAGCAGATTAAACAAGACATGGTCGAATGATTTATGCTTTTGGAGTGATGAAGTTCAGATTAATACTGGCATATTTTAATTGGACGTGTGTGAGAATAAGATTTTTTAGCCATGTCTGTAACTGATCAATATTTGACACACGAGATTACTGACCACTTGTTAATACGTCAAAAGACATAATAACCTAGAGTTACCTGGTTTGAGTCAGGTTTGGACAGCAGCTTTGTGAATAGCCTATGTCAGTTAATAAATAAGTCAGCCAATAATTGCTTCACAATTTTAAGAATCTTTCATACAGCATATTATAACCCATTATGCAACAATACATTGGTAGATGATGTGTTGTATTCTTTATTTGTATGTTTATGAGTTCAAAACTCCTAAATATCAAGGTACCACTTTTCCATGAACTGTTGATGCACTATTTCATGTTGGATTGTCGGTGTGGTGTTCAGTTAGGCTGGTGTTGTATTGCTCTCGTGTTTTTCGCTTTAGAGGACTCTGAATATCAGTTTACTGTAGGACTAAACAAGGCATTGGCGACAAGCAACGTTGGCGTTCTGCGTTATAGAGCCAAGCAAAGTCTTACCTGCGCGCCCGGTTCTCCAAGGTACGAACGCCATTCAGCTCTTGTAGACGCCGACATTAGTTTGTCTCATTCCGCAAAGAACTCGGGAGGAATGAAAACGGACATGGCTCACCCCCACTGTATGCTAGATAATAGTTTTACAGACGATAATTCCCCAGTAATAACGTTGCCGGTCGTCTCTGGCCTATTTCAGCCCAAAGCCTAACTGATTCTTCTTATTAATCAGATGTTTTTTCAGTCCATTGGGATCACAACTAATTTTTAAAACGATCCACTCAAGGTAAATGACCTTTGTAAAGGATTAGATAATGTTAATATGAATGTATGTCACATTCACAGGTTTTCACAGTCCTACCCTACAAAAAGAAGCGTTTCATTACCTCAGGCTGTTAATAAATAAAAATATAAATAAATAAACAAACAAATAAATGCATTTGTTTCAGACTGACATCTTGTGGTAGTTTCTTGTCTTAAGGATCATCTTCAAAGAGGCTTGTTCCAGACACATCCTTTTAGAATAAATCCTTTTTAAAAAGTAAAGAAAATCAGAATGCATTGTTACTAATCAAGAGTCATTGTGAAATGAAAGTGTAGTTGGAAATAAACACTATTCGCAATTCCTCAACCTGAAAATTCAGACTAAATATGGCATTACAACTGTATTTAATAAAAAATGAACAGTTATTATGTTTATCTCTTTATATAATCTATTTTTGTGAACTGTGGAATAAATATAGATATTTATATCTGTGTCAATTACTGAATTTAAAGAATCCTACTCTGAAATTTCATATCATACTACTGGCTGTCACAAGTATAAAGATTGCATACTCACTTTTATTATAGAGTTTCTCACTTTTCATAGTTTTTTGCTCTTTTAATTGTGCACTATCTATTTAAATCTAGCACCGTTAAAACACTCTGACTCGTAGATTTGTTTAGAAAATACTTAATTTAATTGAGGAATTTATTTTAAACTCTTTGAGGCTCTTATTTAACTGAAAAGTTAATTTTTTATAAATATCCATTTAAGATGAATTACAATCCTGGCATTGCGAACGTGGAACCAGCGTGTGTGTCTAAGTTTTGCCCGGACAGAAATTGAGTCGGGGGTGTTCTCCGAATGTCTTCCGTGCTGGCGCATGCTAGTGTTGAAGATGGAGTCGGTGAATAAAGCGGGACATCTGATGAGTCTGGCGGCTCTGCAGCAGCATGATCCCTACATTAACAAGCTCCTCGACGTTACCGGACAGGTCGCGCTGTACAAGTTCAACTCGAAGGCAAACGAATGGGTGAGTTTCACTGGTTTAGTGATCATCACAGTACTGTTAGCTTCCCCGCTACGTTAGCCAGCTAGCCTAGCCTAGCCTAACCTAGTCTAACCTAACCTAGCCTAGCTTAGCCTAACCTAGTCTAACCTAACCTAGCCTAGCCTAGCCTGCTAGGAACAATAGTGTGGAGGTGAGGATGCTACTTTACCTACAATGTTGTGTGTTTACAACATTGTTTTTTATGTTTCTATGATTTATACGTCTCCCTTAGTCCGGTTTGTTCACTGCTGCGTACACTTAATGTTTGTTTTAGAAGGTGAACATTTCCCAACACTTATTTGTGATTCTCTTTCACAGGAGAAAACTGACATTGAAGGCACATTATTTGTTTACGCCAGGTACTGTCTCAACATGTTTCTTATTATGTGTATAACACTGACTCAACACTCTCAAACCAATGCAGGCGTGTGTCGTATTTGTGTGTGTAGGCATATAATTGCGAGACAACTGAAGCCTGTGTGTGTGTGTGTCCCTGTGTGTGTGTGTGTCCCTGTGTGTGTGTGTGTGTCCCTGTGTGTGTGTGTGTCCCTGTGTGTGTGTGTGTCCCTGTGTGTGTGTGTGTCCCTGTGTGTGTGTGTGTCCCTGTGTGTGTGT
The DNA here is from genome assembly GCF_052324685.1 of Brachyhypopomus gauderio. Lineage (NCBI taxonomy): Eukaryota > Metazoa > Chordata > Actinopteri > Gymnotiformes > Hypopomidae > Brachyhypopomus > Brachyhypopomus gauderio. The sequence continues at coordinate 22,259,293 of NC_135214.1, forward strand.
GTGTCCCTGTGTGTGTGTGTGTCCCTGTGTGTGTGTGTGTCCCTGTGTGTGTGTGTGTCCCTGTGTGTGTGTGTGTGTCTGTGTGTGTGTGTGTCCCTGTCTGTGTGTGTGTCCCTGTCTGTGTGTGTGTCCCTGTCTGTGTGTGTGTCCCTGTCTGTGTGTGTGTCCCTGTCTGTGTGTGTGTGTTTGCAGGTCAGCATCACCCCATCATGGCTTCACCATTATGAATCGCTTAAGCACGGAGAACTTGGTGGAGCCGATCAATAAGGACTTGGAGTTCCAACTTCAGGATCCCTTCTTGCTTTATCGCAACGCCAGCTGTAAGTCTCCGCCATGTAACCAGTTATATGTACATTCAGGCTTATGAAACCTGCATACCTTTTGTTTAGTGTATGCTTAATGTTTTGGTCCCACTCGTGATTGAATATGTCCCCTTATACGACCGTGTTTTAGAATATTTTACATTTAATGTGAATGTAATATTTTACTTTAGTAATATTTTTAAATTAAAAAGTTACTTCCAAAGATGGATATGATATTGACAATTTTGTAGAATTGTTTTTTATTGGTATATGGATTATTGTGGATTGAATAGGGGTGTGTGTGTGTGTGTGTGTGTGTGTGTGTGCGCACAGACACACTTGTACCTGTTTTGGTTGTATTGATATACGTGTAGTGTTCAATGAACTAGTGTTTTTTTCTCAACAATCAATCTGACATCCGTCAACCTTTGACTGCAACACCCAGTTGTTGAAGCAGTTTGGAGCCAACTAGTAACATTTACATATATTTGCTCCTATTAACATATTTTGTGAGAGATGGCCAGAAGATCATCAGTTACTTTTCCTTTGATTAAGACACGTTTTGCTTTTAAATAGATTAAGGTTCAGACCATGTGCCTGGGAAGGTTTTTTTTCTTTTTTTTTAATGATCAATGAATATGAGATTTAAACTATCAGTGGGCTAAGACGACATAATTAGGTGCACCTGAGCTGAGTTTGCAAGAAGATGCTATTTGTATATTAATGCCAATGTAATGGAAGAATACGGATCCAGTACCCTTGACATACTGCTTTACTAAATTCAGTTTCTTAAGATTTCTTATTTTGAGTTATTTCTGTGCAAATTCTACTTGCTACTGAAATACTGCAGCAGTGGAGTGAATGTAAGGACAGAGTCTACGTTTTATTGGCTGTTCAGAGTCTTAACCCTTGAAAATAAGGACCTCTTATATTTCTTGTTTCCTAATTTATGGAGCTTGGTGGCTCTACCCCAACTCCTGATATAAATTGTTGCCTTCCTGAAACTTTGTCAGTAGCTTTAAATCGCTGAGATTTCAAGCGTGCTGCCTGTCGTCTTTGCGGACCAGAAGCCAAAGCGAATTTCATTACGCTGCAGAGAACTTCATTTTAGATCTTCTTAAGTAACTGAAAACCCTTGACATGTCTTTAGAACGCCCAGATTAGGTTCTTGCTGACCTGCCGTGACCTTGTGTCCTTCAGTGTTATGAAACTGCCGGAGATGGAAATGACTAATTGTCCAGACAGGTCCATTTAGGGCTCTTAAGCAGCTGCTTGGAGGCAAAGGAGCCATGCTGCTGTATACAGAATCTAGATTGTGCCACGCTGTGGTCCATACCTGTAGTTTCCCTGAATGGTTCAGGTCGGTCTTCATATTTCAGGCCTTTGGATTCCATGTGGCTGACGGTTAGTTCAGTTTTCCCTTGAAACCTTCCTTGAGTATTTTAGGATGAAGCTCCCCATTTGGTCGCTTTGCAAGTCCTCACGTCAGCTAAACGTAGCACGACTGGTAAACGATACACGTAGTGCTAAAACGCTCATTTGTCGATCATGCGTCCTACAAGGAACACGCGTAATCTAGCTTGTGTAGGTTAAAATGCCAAAGCGGTATGTCTGGTCACTGTAGGAACCACTGTAACGGGCCTGCGCAGAACTATCCTGACAGAGCGTCTTTGGACTTGTTTTAGACTCTCTCTAAATTGTAATTGCAGACATTTACAGAATAATAAATTTACGTAGCACCACCATGAATTCTGTAAATATTTACGGCGTACAAAGAAACGACAGCTTGAATAATGTGAAGGTCTAGGAAGGTCTCCGGTTTGTGCTGTGGGCCCTTCTCCTCCGTCCAGCTGAACTGGCTCGTCCCTGCTGTCCCTGCGCGGCCGCTTGGTCCCGAGTGTCGTCCTGCGGAGATCTGCCTGCACAATGGAGCTCCTGACCGCGTCTGTGTGGAGAGGGTTCTGAGACGCTACGGGACGTGGCTGTGATGCCCACCTGTGGACGAAGGCCTTAAGGAGCACGTCCGTCGTAGATGCGGTCTGCGTCCGTGCCGACTGTCGGTGGAGGAGGAAGGTGGAGACGCTGAGGTGGTACAAGTTCATGAGGTCGTGAGGAACTCTCCGTCCTGGAGCTTGGGAGGACAGACGGAACGTGGTGGCCCTGCGTGATGTGTGGCATGACTTCTGGACGTGAGGAGAGAGGAGGTGCAGGAAGATGCGATGTGGTGCAGGAAGGCGACGAGGAGAACTGGTCCTGTAGGCTGTGGCCTGTGAGAACTTGCAGGAGCCGTCAGCGTGGCAGGAGACTGCTCCTCTCTCATCTTCTCTTCTGACCTGAGTTGAGAGGTGGAGGGATTTATTTAGGAGGGGTCACCAGTGCAAACCTCAGCCTTCATATACGTGAGCACGTCTTTAAGAGTGAATGTTTTCACCGCAATGTGGTGATGATTAAGGCATATAAAACGATGCCTGATAGCTTTGACATCCAGTCCTCTCTCTCTCTCTCTCTCTCTCTCTCTCTCTCTCTCTCTCTCTCTCTCTCTCTCTCCCTCCCCCCTCCATCTCTCCCTCTCTCCAGTGGGCATCTACAGTATCTGGTTCTATGACAAGGCCGACTGCCAGCGTATAGCACAGCTGATGGTCCAGTAAGTATCACGTGGCCCTGTTGTAAATCCCACTGTATTACACACAACATAAACCTTTACTAGGTGGAATGTAATGTGCGCTGATGGGTAAAAGCAATCCGTCCTCGGGTGGTCGGTCGCCGAGGAACCCACGCAGGAGCCTAGCAACAGGTTGAGCTTGTTGCCATGGATGCTTGTTACCATAGCGACCAGGTTCACTCATCTGGGCCATCTGGGTGTACTGAGGCACCTGTGCTGTTAATGTTACGCTTGAATAAATAGCTGGCTGTAATGTGTGTGTTTGTGTGTGTATGTATGTGTGTACACATTTTATATATATTTTATATATAATATAAAATAAATCTGGAGAAGATTTGTGGTGAATAACTGCAGTGTACTTGGGTAAGATATGTAGAGATATTAAACATTGTAGTAAAGTACACAGAGTTTCCAGAGAAACAGGGCGCTAGGACAGAAGTCCTTCATCTGCCTCGCAAGCACTCTGTGCAAGTGTGAAGAACTTTGCTTGCACAGCTGATGAAGGACTTCTGTCTCTCTGAAACGTCCTGTTTCTCTGGAAACTCTGTACTTTACCAGTGTGTGTGTGTGTGTGTGTGTGTGTGTGTGTGTGTGTGTGTGTGTGTGTGTGTTCAGCTATAATCCATCATTTCAAATAACCAGTGTTTTGGCAGCATACAAATGTACCACTTAGAAGGAACCAAGGCTAACAAACTTAGCAGCACGTTTGCTTATTATCCTATGTTAGCAAACTCTACACCTGATCCTAGACCAGTCTTCAAACTCTACACCTGATCCTAGACCAGTCTTCCAACTCTACACCTGATACTAGACCAGTCTTCTGTCCTACCAGTGTTCCATTGCAGACTTCAAATTTTGAGACAATTCATTCATTTCTGGTATAAAACAGAATCGTCCTGTACAAGTGTGTTACAATACACTACTGCCCTCTAGTGGTCTAATTTTGCTGCATTCAAAACGTCACACTGCTTAAAATGGTGTAGTTGCTTAGTTGTTCATCTCCACATAAATGGGTCTATAGTTCTAGATTCCCCAGGAGAACGTCCACCTCATCAGGAGCATGCCCAGGCGTTGTAGGGAGGTCATACAGGCACATGGAGGCCACACACACTACTGAGCCTCATTTTGACTTGAGGAATTTCCACTGAGGTTAAATCAGCCTGTTTATTTTCCACTTTGATTTTGAGTGGAATATTTTGGAATTGAGATCTAGGATGTTATTTTAGTGTTTATTTTATTGAGCAGAATATGTACTGGCAATCCTATTAAATACAGCATTAACATCATAGGAAACCGCTATGTCAAGTTACGTTTGCCCATTTATATTCCCACATGTAAGCGTAAATGGTTACGGTGCATTATGGGTAACAATATAGTGAACTGAGTTGTCACTGAAAATTCAACACCACAAAATGGCCGATACTAAATAGAACCACCCTAAACAGTAAGTGGGGTGCAAATTCAGGCTGTGCTGCCTGTTTTAAAGACCCCGCGTGTGTTTTATGTCTGTTTCAGGATCGTGAAGCAGGAGGCACTGAGCGCTCAGCAGGTTTCCCCAAATCGAGGCAGAGCAAATGGCTGCATTGAGACCAAACCAATGGATATCCTGGAGCTGCTTAGCAAGGCCAAGGAAGAATACCACAGGGTAGGCCAGCGATTGCTCTGGTCTGATTTGCAGCCTTTTCCCTTTTTAATAATCAAATCCAGAAGGGTTGAATTTAAAGGTGTGCACATACGCAGAAAACAGATTAGACTTTAATCCAGATTAGTCTTTAATCCAGATTAGTCTTTAATCCAGATTAGTCTTTAATCCAGATTAGACTTCAATCCAGATTAGACTTCAATCCAGATTAGACTTTAATCCAGATTAGACTTTAATCCAGATTAGTCTTTAATCCAGATTAGTCTTTAATCCAGGATGGATCCAATAAAAGTGACCCCCAGGTTTCTGTGACTCTGCCTGATCCTGTGTGTTTCTTCCTTTCAAATTTTAAACAGCCACTCAGCTAATTGTGCACATTTAATAAGTGTGTGTGTGTGTGTGTGTGTGTGTGTGTGTGTGTGTGTGTGTATATAGAGTCAGTCCACTGAGATAGAGATGCAGATAAACTCTGATGCGTCTCGGCCTCCAGAGCCTGTTAAAGCGGAGAGCTCAAAGTCCACGGTGATCTCTTCTCCACATGAGAAGGTACTGATGCTTCACTTGAATCGTCTGCCTTTAGCATATGGTTTTGTCCAGAGTGACTTACAGAAGTGTCTCCACTGATGTAACCCTTACACTACTACATTACGTTGAAGTCAGTCAGATACAACAAGAATGTCAGTTGTAATACCTAAAAAAAAAGAGTACCAGTTGTTCTTTGTATCCACAGGCCCCCCATGGTGTCAAAAAACAGATCACTGTAGAAGAGCTGTTTGGTAGCTCCTTACCCAAAGACCCACTCCCTACAGCCGTCGCCGCCCACAACTCGACTGACCCCGCCCCAGGGGAGGGCTTCCTCCACGGGCTAACCTACGTCCCGCCTCCCCTCCCCCTGGAGCCGCTCCTCACCCCTCGGCTCACGGTCGACCCCGGGGGCCCCGGCCTGGTGCCCATCCTGACAGCCGGAGGCCCCAGGGACCCGCTGCACGCCGCGCCCCCCCGGCCGAGCGTGTCCGATGGAGTCCCCGTCCCCCAGGCGCCGCCCCGGTACGTGAAGCCACTGAAGGCAGACGGGCACGGTGTGGCCAAGCCGGCCGCCATGCCGGGGTTCATCCCCAGCTCGCTGTTCACTCCACAGAACTTCCGGGAGACCACAGTCAAAGCAGCGTTCACCAGCCACACCACGGCAGGCACACAGGTACGCTCGGACGGCCCACTCGGACGGCCCGCGGGATTCTGTGGCCTCTTGGGGGCTTACAGTGGCATTACTCACTCTCTCTCTCTCTCTCTCTCTCTCTCTCTCTCTCTCTCAGAATAAAGATGCAGACGCTTTCGCTCAGCCACAGCCCCTTGTCAAAGCGATTCCAGTGAGTACAAACATTGATGGGGACAGTCTGAACCCAGTTGGTCTACACCTACAGAGCAGATTGATGTACATAACCTACACCACTCCAGACACTATAATACGCCTCGGTTTGCTGTCATCTTTCTGAATTATTTACTTACTTGCTGGGAGTATTTATCACAGTAATTATATTCCATAGAAAAAAGGTTTTGCTGTGGATTGGCATATATGAGCTGATTAAATAAATCAATCAAAACTTCTAGAAGCATGTTCACCAGTGACCAATTACACCGGTGAATAGAAACCCTATTATAGCATTGTACCACATTAATATACGGTAAGGTATAATATAAACCCTTGAATACATGTAAATCCCAGTAATAATGCTATAAATCTACAGGTTAGGCACCTGATTGTCACCCACTGTTCTGTCTTGCTCCTGGGGAAATGGCCCTGGTATCCACTGGTTCTGACCCATGTTGTCATTGGCTAGGGGAGACAGCATAGGTTCCCCTCTGCTTGGGAGTGATCTCAGCCAACATGGGCTCATAACTCTGGTTTTTACTTCTGAAGTACAATTTTGATTCTGCACGTTGGTGATGTAGTCAAGTATGGTCAAATCTGATTTACATTATCAGAGTTGGGAGATTTGCTTTTAAAATGCATTTCACTACTGATTAGGGTACCTGCTCTGAAACGTGATTTAAACGTAATTAAAATGACTAATGTGTATTTTAAATATTTGGGATCTCCAACATGGTCCAAGAGAATGTTTAAGTAATCCAAAGATTTTGAAGCACAATCAACAACGTAATATGTTAGCAGCTACGGATAATGCCAAGTCTTCAAAGTTCCTTTCCCCACGCTGCACGCAGGTCCATAGACCTTCTTAGCCGCTCCATTTCATTGACTTTGAACCCTTAGTCCTGCTCTTGTGAATACGTTTACATTTGTAATGATTAATGTTAATTTAGAATGTACTTGTCTTGGCTAAGCCAATGAAGGCGGGGCTAGTGGTGCCGGGGGAGGAGCCTTCGTTGCTGCTATCTCCCAGCGTGTTCCAGCAGTCCAGTACGAAAGCAGCAGAGCTGGCGCGAGGCCCCGCCCCCCCGCCCTCGCCCGCGCCCGCAGAGCTGCCGTCTGCAGCGTACAACAAGACCCAGCTGCAGGACGTTCTGATACATCTGATAAAGGTACCGCCTCGCGCATGCAAACTCAAAACCACGAATCAAAGCTCGAATTCGGGCGTTACTCAAATGACTCTTCCCGAGAGTTGCAGTTAGCTGTTATGTTGCTCATATTGGTGTCCCACCGCCGTCGATCCCGTGCAAACGCGAGTTTCGCTCCGGTTTGCTCTTCCAGCACGACGCCCACTTCCTGAGTGCGATCCACGAGGCCTACGTGCAGACGCTCTCCAAAGACCTGAACAACATGAAGCTCTAGCCAGCGGCCCCGCGCTCCTGGACCCAGCCGGCGCCGGTGTGCTTGGATCTGGGAGGCAGCTGGCAGAACCCGCAGTATTATTGGATGAACCGCACCGGACTGTCTTAAAGGCACTGGCAACTTTCAGCGCTGCTCTAAAGGGACGCGGGCCATTGGACGGCCGACGCGAAACCACGGCGACGCCTTCACTCGCCCCGCCTCTGAGTCTCAGTGGTTGGTTGCGTCACGGCGATATGCAGATTACACTTCTGCGAGTCTGAGACGTGGGGGAACATTCTTGCTTCTGTTTTCTTTTGTCTTCCTCTCATTTGTTCTTTTTATCTTCTTATCTGGTCTTTTGGAGCCCCTCCCACATCTGTCCTTTCTTCTATGCTCAGTTTTGTCTCAGTTCGGTTAAGAGGAAGATGCACGTTTACGTAGTCGTGCAGGGGCCCTGGTCTCTGACGTGGGTATAAAGGTGTTTCTGTCCTGATGGATTACGATACAGTAATAGATTCACACTAAGCTCTGAGGTCTGCAGTATTTATTACTGCAATAAGCTTTATATGCACTGGACAATACAAGTACATCTATTTTTTTGTTTCAATTTTCCATTCGTCTGATCATTTAGGCATTCTGGTTAGCGTTGAATACCTTCTGCAACCTTACGTATGCCAATCATCGATTATTAGGAATTTCAGCGGTGTAAGATTGGTTTTGAGCTTCGTCTAGTACAAGCTTGTCTACAGAACAGAGATGAATTTTAAAGCACATTTACACAACGCGTTTGATTGTGCGTCATGAGTTTGCATCATTTTAATGTTTTCCCAAATGCCAAGCGGCTCGTCGAAGGTAAACGTACCTGTGGTCACGCCCCTTCCTGGTGTAGCACTGTGGTCAAGTGCAGCGTTCAATGCCTCCACTCAACATCGTCTGTTGTGGTTGGCTTCACTAAATTAGTTTTTATGTTGTGTCTGGGGGAGCGGAGCAAATAAAGGCAATACTTTTTTTCCTGTGAATTGATACGGGTTTTTGTTTTGTCTTTTTCTCCTTTTTTTTTATCATCCTTATTTTTAATTTTGCACAGAAATACCAGTTGAACGGAGGTGCATAGGAATGCTGCATTAACTGATGTGTGTAATATACTCCACTAAACAAGGCCACTAAAGAAACAGGAGAACTCGTCACACTACAGCTGTGTGGAAGCTTCTAGATGTCACCATCACAGCTGTTTCCTCCTCGCGTTTCTCTTGTTCAAAACATTTGCGAGAACTAAAGTGATGTGAAATGCGATGATCTAGTGGTCAGTAGTTTGATCTAGTGGTCAGTAGTTTGATGATCTAGTGGTCAGTAGTTTGGTTTTTGCTTGTGTTGGCGCTCCGAACGCATGTTTTGCCCCTTGTGATGTTTTTCTTTTTGCTTTCTTTCTTTTGGGGCAGTTTATGAAGCAATTCTCTTGGAACACCTTATCAAATATGTGCTAAATATATCAGGATATGCAGTTTGGAATGGAAGGATGGCGTTGTCCATTTTCAAGATCACCAGAACTGGACCGATGACCTAACTTGATGCTAAATAAAACTTGGTATATCAGACCTTTTTGAGCAACTTCATTTAAAGTTTCATGGATGCTTTGAACATGTGTTTACAGTAATAATAATGTTATAAATGGTAGGTGAGGGAGATGAAAATGTATCTGTCTCCAAAGCATGACGTTCCTACTCCTGTTCCAGTTCAACATCCACATTATTGTGATTGGATAGAAATGCATTGTACTATCTCTATTAAATTAGTACCGTTTTATTTACTAGTAATAAACACCACATGGAAAATTGACAAAGAACAGAATAGTTCTAACAACTATTCACTATAATATTTCTTACAACTTTCTGCACAAGTATCAGATTTTCAGATCTCCTTAGGATAACCACACCTCTTCCTCGGGCCCGTAAACCAGAGTCTCCCTGTGGTAGTGATGAGTCTTCTGTTGATCAAGATCCCTCTCCAGATGTACATACTCCTACATTTCCTTGCTCCACTGAAGCAAGCCAGAGTTCTGGACGTAATTGGCTGAAGAGAAAAACTTCCACCAATGAATTTCTAAATGACTTGAGTTCCTGGCTGAGTCTCCCTTGGACATTAGTGCTGTCCAGAGGTCAGAGGTCAGTGCTGTCCAGAGGTCAGGCTCATTGTGAGGCCTAAACCATCCATAAATGGCTCCCATACTCAACTTCCCTGTCCAACACAATATCCTCCAGTAGGCCAAAACAACAGATGTAGTGTTGGAATAGGGCCTCACAAGTCTGATAATCTGTTGGGAGTACTGTGAGAGAGATCAGATAGTATACTATGGAGAACCAATTACCACCACCAATACAGTTGTGTTGCTTTCAGATTCTGGGTGGTGGCAGGTTGTCTGTTCAGAGGTACAGCTCAGCGGACAGATGGGGTGTCGGTCTTCCCATTTATGGAGCCAGAAATTGTAAACAACGAGCCCACCTGGCATGGCGAGAGTAAGGCGAGCATCTTGGGCTCTCTGGCACTGAAAGGACAGGCCCCGCCTCCACCTCCATAATGAAAGGACAGGCCCCGCCTCCAGCCTCCACCTCCACAATGAAAGGACAGGCCCCGCCTCCACCTTCACAATGAAAGGACAGGCCCCGCCTCCAGCCTCCACCTCCACAATGAAAGGACAGGCCCCGCCTCCACCTCCACAATGAAAGGACAGGCCCCGCCTCCAGCCTCCACAATGAAAGGACAGGCCCCGCCTCCAGCCTCCGAGGCCTCCACCTCCACAATGAAAGGCAATGTCAGGTCAGACTGGTGCAGCATTGGACAGAACACCTGTGCTTAAGGCAGGCGAACATGTTTTTCTGCAGCAGGTGAGCGGATGAATCAGCATGGCACACCACCGGGGGCGGAGACGAGAGACGCGAGGGACAGCCGAGCAGGTGACGCAAGCCAGGTGTCAGTACTCGGGACAGGCCAGGTGTCGGGAGGGTGGAGAGACTGTTTGGCTGGCTGACTAGCAATTTTACTTTATATTGCATTACATTTCACTGTGTTCTTATGTGCCTTGTCCTTAACAATTAATGAATGCCTCATAAGCTGGCAGGAGAAAAAATTCCAAACGCTTAAGTCTAAACCCTCAGTTCATGGTTGGAAGCTTAATATCTCAATATATCCTCAACATAACTAAAAACGATCATCCTTTAGTCTGCATTGCAGCTCCATGATGGTCAGTGTAAGGAATCCCGAAATGAATTCCAAAAAGCTTGACTGATATTGCAACATGATTTTACATTGTGTCTTGACAGTATGCAATATCTTATACTGTTAGTGTTTCCTGAAAACATCTAAGACTGTATTATGCCAATCTGAGTGTTCCAACAACTATATAAAAATAAAAACTTGACACAACAAACCACTGCTGACATCTAAAGAGTGTTGTGGAAATGGAGTTCTTATTCCAAAACATACCACAGAAATATTTCCCAAGTAGGTAATTCAACAAATAGGCACAAACCCACACATGAATATAACCAGGAGAGCAGAGCTTATGTGGTCTTGACTTGAAACTCTGTTACAAACAATAGATGTTTCAATGTGCACCAACAGAGGAGTCCTTGTGTAAAAGGAGAGTAGATGATGCATAAATGCTTATGGTTAGATAAGCTTCAGACCGGCATAGCCCACTCAAAAATGCTTGTGCTAGCTTAGTCAAACCATTTCACATTTCACACTTCTGTTCACATTGTATAGATGAATGAAGTGAAAGTGCGGACCCATGTTACTCATATGCTTAGATGCAGAGATGAGTCCTTATCCATTCTCATTATTCTCACCTTCATTTGTCTCCTAACCCTCAGACAGCAGAGGACCACCAGAGTCCACCTGCTTCGTGATTGCATGCAGTTACAGTACTTGAATTTACACCTGGTCACATCAGTTAGGTTCCACATTTCGATGTTGTCGGCACTGACCAACCCGAAGCTCTCACTGGCATGATTTCTGTGTTTCACTTATAATCATAAATCACCGGATTATTAAAAATATTCTGTCTCCATTCTGTTTCCCCCTTGTCATTCCACTAACCCTTAGCTTCGGTTGTCGCTACAGTTAACGTTAAACCATCCACCGAAACACTTATGATCTGATATGGCTCAAAGCATAGACAGTGGCTGCATGTTGATACAGTGGGTGTAGACGTTTAACTTTAGCTATAACTCATTTGGTCAGAATACAACAGCTTACTGCAAATAACTAAAGAATTTCTCATAGAACTTGGGGCCAAATCCAGATGTATAGCCATGGCAAACTCCTAATTAACGTTTCTGTGAATATGAATACAACACTGAATCTGGTTTTATGACTTTAAATGGTGCATGGCATTCGCAGAGACATCCCAGAGCAGCTTAGACTATACGCCGCTGAGTACTGCGGACTTGTGTACTACAACGTGTACCTTATTGGTAAAGACCACATGTCTGAAGGGCTAATTCTGCTGGTTTAAGAAGGCTATAGCTACAACTTTTGATCTTCGTTAGCCGTATTCTGCATTAAAATAAATAATGCCTCCAACCCACAGGTGTCAAACTCAAGGCCCGCAAGAGCTCAAAAAGCCTAAAATAAGTCAAATACATGCAGTGACCAAAAATACATATCCCACAATTATGTTACCCGTGAAGTGACGGCATCTCAAGACTGAGCGCAACAGAATGTGTTCACAAACAATTGCGGCAGTAAAAGCTACCTTTGTTGTGGCTGAATAAATCGCAGCGCTTCAAAGTCTATTTCAGAGGGGTTTTTGAAGCACAATTATTATTTTCGGTTATTTGATATTTCAAATTTTGAACAAAGTAAATATGATATATTTGATGTTATTTGTCTTTATTCACTTGGGTAGTTTGATCATTGATTGATAGAGTAATGTGGGTTTCATAACCTAACAAATTTGAAGGATTTGTTATAATAACAGAGCAACAAGCAAATATTTTTTTTTACATCTATGCAAATATATATAAAAATTCAGAGTTATTTAACATTAAGGAGTAGGTACATTTATAAGTTACATATGGCCCTCCGTGGGCAACAATTATGCTGATGTGGCCCATGGTGAAAATGAGTTTGACACCCCTGCTGTAACCGGACATGCAAGGCAAGAGCCTGAACGATAAAGCCATGTCCGCCTCCGAGCACGTGGCTGTTTATAAATGCACCATAACAAACATGAGCACTTATCTTTAACATTTATCATTATTTAACATTTGTCTTGCTTCCGGTATCACGTTGGCATCAGTGTTAACCATGGAAACGGGTAGAGTTGAATCCCCCATACACATTTAATACTCTTGAAGACATGCGGCCTCGTGATGACGTTGCCACTTAAATGCCAAGTGACAAATAAGTATGTTTATTGAAGTATGTTTATTAAAATACATTTATTGAAGTACGTTTATTAAAGTACGTTCTTTAAAGTACGTTTATTGAAGTACGCTCTTTAAAACACGTTTATTAACGCATAATTATTAAAGTATGTTTATTAAAGTACATTTATTAAAGTACATTTAATAAAGCACGTTTATTAAAGTACATTTTTTAACATACATTTAATAAAGTACGTTTTAACATACGTCTATTGAAACACGTTTATTGAAGCATGTTTAATAAAGTACGTTTAACCAGTTACAGAATATTGTTTGTATATAAACAAAAACAGATTTCCAAACAACTTTATTGACCTGAACTTAGTGAGTATAACAATAACAAAACATTGATGACCAGTAGGCCCGCTCTACCTGAATAACATGGAGTTTATGAAAAATACATATTACATTCTATATAAAACTGGGAACTGTAAAAACAGCAATGCCATAGCCTGTAGATGTCGTTTTATTTGTCGTATTTTTTCCCGACATCATCATCCCACATGGTTTACACACCGTCTTGTTTTTCTCAAAGTCAAAGGAGAAATGTGTCCATATTTCGCCTCTTATCTTTTTCCTTGCTGACATTGTCGAGTTAACCCTCGAGTTGAATTTCACGAGTGACCACAGTTCACAGGCTGGTTTGGTCTTCCCGGGTCTTCAAACGCGGACAGCAACTGTTCCACTGAAACCGGCTGGGAACAGTAACAGTACTGGGGACAGTAACAGTACTGGGGACAGTAACAGTACTGGGAACAGTAACAGGGAACAGCACCAACTTTTAATTGTGAGCTTCCTACTATGTAGTCTGCAGCAGTGAAATGCTGGCTACACACAAAGATGCTCCGTATCACAGTTTTCCCCTTCTTCTCTCCTAATTGCACAAACCCATTTTCTTTTCTGCTCGTTGTCAGCCGGAAAACCATGGAAACTGAGATACGGCTGTTTTTGCTTCGATATCGAACACCCTGGTGCACTGCAAAAGCTCTTGTTATTGGACTCTGCCATTGTTTAATGTGTAACAGAAGTAACTTTACCCTGCAACGAGAGCTTCCGGAAGAAAAAATGCGGAAGTGTGAAAAGGGCCTATGTGAAGACGTTAGTACTGATTGGACGGTTACCCGGTTTGTCCCGCCCCTCCATGTATGTTCAAGTAGTTACGGTTGGATCTCTTCTTAATTTATCCCTACCTTTCACTAAACTAAATCAGGTCTGATTGGACGTCGTCGCTGTCCAATATTTTCTTCTTGTTTTTATTAGTTGACAAAAATGTCTTAATTTCGTCGTTTTATCCCTTCTTATAACTTTTTATAGTCATCGTCTCGTTTTCGACACGAAATTAAGTTATTGAAGCACATTTAATAAAGTACGTTTATTAAAGTACATTTATTAATAAACTATGTTTATTCAATTAGGTTTATTAAAGTATGTTCTTTAAAATTTATTGAAGTACATTTATGAAAGTACATTTTTAAAAATGTTTATTATACATTATTAAATACGCTTATTATTCATTTATTATACATTTATTGAAGCACGTTTATTGAAGTATGTTTATTGAAGTACGCTTATTGAACTTATTTTGAAAGTACAAAGTCGGTGACAAGACAGTCCACGAGATTTAAAGACTATAAAAATTAAAATTGTATAGGCTACTACAAATAATTTTTTATTTGGGAACCTGTTCACACTGCAGCCTTATGGTATATACAGGAAGAGGAAATTAGAAATATGGAGGTAGAGATGCTTTTAGTACTCAATAAAAAGAAATGTTTTAAGAGTTTAAGAGTGCATCTTTGTGTTTTCCCCACTACTGGAAACACAAGGCACTACTACTTCACCTCAATCTGGACTGTGCATGGCTACTTAAGTACAGAGATGGCTTGTAAATCTGTATAAGCTTTATAACTGATCAGAAAAAGACAAGTAATATGCTATTCACTTATTTGTTCATTGATTTCTCACCTGCACTCATGGGTATCTGGAGTTCATCTTAAAGATGAAGCTCACCAGAACGCACTCAGCTCTTGGTCCGATCAGGACCCGGTTTGAGAATTACAGCTGTAAGGACAAGTCATGTTAGCCCATCAGTACACAACCGGCGTAAAGTAATACATTGCAACACTACGTGTTCTGCTCCACTATGTGTTGGGCATGACAGCCGGCGACCATGTGGCCTACCCAACACTCATTCTTAATGGACGGCACCTGAGTCTGTTTCCCAATGCCTAGTTAGCATTCTTTCCTGACCCTTCGCTAGACTTTGTTACGCAATGTGCTGGCAACGTTTGCCAGACTACTTAGGCTTCGGTGAAGAGCCCGGAGATTAAATAAATAAATAAACATCTCATGAACATTAATACAATACTAACGCACACAACACCAACAGCTCACTGAAAATATAGCAGGTGTCACTTAAGAAGCTACTAAAAGAAGAAACATGCTACAGTACTGGCGTGTCCTGGACGTTTTCGCATCAATGTTCCGCCGGCCCAGAAGTGCCTGCGAAGTCAAATGTCAATCAGGAGCTTGGGCAAGCGCTTTGCCTGTGCTCAGAAAAACACTGAATTCAACACAAACCATAAACTATGCACTGCATCACTGAACACTAGACCATTGTATATCCAAACTACCTCCAGTTTCTACAAAGCACTAAAACTAGAATTAAGCAAATAAAACAAATCAAAGCGTTGGTTTTCCTCACTGAATACTGATTAATAAGTTTAATATTGATGTGTGTATTGTAGATTTTCTATTTTAATCAGATATTGACACCTGCATCAATATAGTTCATATACATCTACAAAGTAAATAAAGATTCTGACTCCTTACTGAAATTGAATGCAACTAATTTGCGGACCTGAAGGTGAAACTAATTAACTGATTTAAACAAATAGAGGAAAATATTAAACTAGGTACTACACCCTACTGATCTCAGAGGTCTCACACTCATCATAAGACCACCTTCTGAAAGATACTCAGTTCAGTTACTGATAGTAGCCTACTACAAGATGTGAATGTTCCCAAAGATCATAAAGAGCACAAGAGGCTGGGCTGATCCTTCACAAGTGCCATGCAGTCTAACCAGGTGTGAGTGTAAACCCTATGGGCTTAAGCACATGCAGTCAGAAAAGACCGTTGGGTAACTTAAATCCTTCATTAGAAGTCCTATTACTATAATCAGAATCAGGGATTCAAAGCTTGGGATTTTATAAACAAATGAAGTGAGAAGGGTGAAGGAAATGCATAGAAAATGTTTCTGTGCCATGTACAGACGTTTAGAAAATAACTTTTTCAGATCACTTGCAGAAACGGCCTATGGTCTTCGGAACAGGCTGGTTTCTCCCAGTAGCGTTCATAGTTGACGATGGCTTTGGTACCGTTGTCACAGATTAACCCAATCCAGAAAGGGTCATGCTAGCACTGTAGGAGACCACGTGAACAGGTTTGATTTCACCTCATCGGTAGCTACATAAGCAATTCTGGGGGAAAACTCATTAAAGAGCAGGTTGTTTACTGACAGTGCTCTGTAGCACAACCTACACCTCTGAAGCCATTAGCTATTAGTGGACACAGAATGAGTGGGCAGTAAATTCAGCAGAAATAAAATTCTGTTGTGATGAACTGCTTTGTGCAACAAGGGATACTTTAAATAATAAGTTTCGGATTATAAAGTGCAACACCACAATCAAGTCATCTCAAACTGCTTTATTACAGCTTAAATAACAGTACATTTTAATATAGTTTCTATCTTGCATCCAGCTTTCTGTTGTACACTGAATTTAAAATTAAATACAAAAGATGGATAAGGATACAGTGGGGATGTGTGCAGAGCTCTACAGTTATTTGTATGGAGGGGAAGGGGGGAGGGAGAGAGAGAGAGAGAAGAGACAGGGAGAAGAAAGGGAACTGATTTAATCTTTACTCCTTTTTGTTGTTTTATTTTATTTATTTTGCCAACTCCAGGCCTAATGCACAACGACAGCACTTTTGTTTTTGTACAGAATGTCGCGGAGGGAGAAGAGAATGGAAGATATGCCACTAGCTCTAAGTAAAGCGCGTCTCTCAGTACACGCCACAAGGGAACAACAGAAAAACTCTGCCATTCAAATGCTGCAATTTTTTTTTCTTTTTTATTATTAAAGGACAGAAAAAACCTGTTTGTTACAAAACGTCTCTAGCATTCTTCTTTGTGTCTGGAATTTTTGTTTTGCTACAGAAAGAATGATTTTTTTTTTGTTCTAGTTTATTCAAGTGTGTGTGACTGCGTGAGGGTCGGTGTAGAAGTGTTTTTGAACTCCATGAATGGGTAAATTGGGTCAACCAATGCTTTTGCTTCTCTTGAGTGCATAGCTTTGTGAGTTTAATTGAATTATATGCACAGAGTAGCAAAATAAAGAAAAAAAGGAAAAATATAAATATCATTGTGATGATCTATAACAGGTTATTTTCTTAAAGAAAAACATCAAAGGACTTAGTTCCATATGCACCTCTTTTTAAGCAATTCTACAGCATGCGATTCTAAGAGTTAACCCACCCATGGCAGACAACCAAAATAAGATTTTTTTTTTAATTTTTAACTTAAAAAGTTTTTCAATATCATTATTTTCAAACATTGATTTTTACAACATGTCATTCACAGAGTAGTAACTGGTTTTCCAAGCACGGAACGGGCACCTCTGTTGAAACCGGGTAAAAATTAAAATTGAGTCACCCCAGACCCGCACACCCTCCCCGACCCCCCACTAGCCCGACCCCCCCTCCCAAACAAGCTCATATAGGAAAATGGAAAAGAATAAAAAAAAAAAAACAAAAAAGAGAGACGGACATGAAGCAGAGAAGTAAAAACGTTTAAACGATGGTTTTATCACATTACTCCACACTGTCCTAAAAAAAAAAAAAGAAAAAAGAAAAGAAAAGAAACACGTTTTGAATGGACTTTTCGTTCTTGAAAAACGAGCATTCATCAGTATGTGCTTGGTTAGTTCACATATTCCAACAGTATTCTACATACGCAATGTTTTATTCCTGTGCAAACAAAGATTTATGACTAGACAGAAACAAAAAACCCCTGGCAAAGTACTGTGGGACTACATACACATCTGGCCGCGTCTAGTGGACCCTTGCTCAAGCTCAAAACCGCTCACTTTAACTCCTCCTCTCTGACATGATAAAGCTGGATTATAACGACAGTGATTTTTCTCAACATAGTATTATCATCCATCTACAAACTTGATTCTAAAGTATTTAAAGACTAGGAGATAGAGTGCTTTTGATCCTCGTCTGAAAAACACTAACCACCGAACAGCTGAGTGTAAGATTTGGGGTGAAAGGGGTGGGAGGGAAAGGGAAGCTACCCCAAAAAAAGCTACCAAGGGATAGCTCGTTTTGGGGGGGAAAAAACGAACAATAAACCGTCTTCTGCTAGCCATACCGTTAGCCTAAACGACAGCTGTGGTGTGATGCGTGGGTTGTTTAATATTCGTTCATTGCGATAGGGGAAGTGGTCCCAGAAGGAATGCACGATTACTGCTGACCCCCCTCTGCCCACATCGCCAGGCTGAGCCCACAGATTTCTGTGATCTAACTGAGGAAAACAATTGTGCTCTTTTTGTTTGTTTGTTTTTTCTTGGGAAGGAAAATCATTTTTGCCTTTTTGCTGTGTCATCACGTAATGGGGTCAGTTCTTGTTGTGTTTGAGAAGATTGGATATGCAATAAAACCGAACATTTTGATGTTGGAATGGTCTTCCAGTCAACTTTGGAGTCCGGACGCCATCTGTAAGAAGAGCAGAGGGGGATGATCATTGAGGGACGTGAAGGTTGTGTTCATAACATACACGCACACGTGATCCTGTGGTACGATTACAAACACACACATGATCCTGTGGTACGATTACAAACACACACATGATCCTGTGGTACGATTACACACACGTTATCCTGTGGTACGATTACACACACGTTATCCCGTGGTACGATTACACACGCATGCGCGCGCGATCCCGTGGTACGATTACACACGCATGCGCGCGCGATCCCGTGGTACGATTACACATACACGCGCGCGATCCCGTGGTACGATCACACATACACGCGCGCGATCCCGTGGTACGATCACACATACGCGCGATCCCGTGGTACGATCACACATACGCGCGATCCCGTGGTACGATCACACATACGCGCGATCCCGTGGTACGATCACACATACGCGCGATCCCGTGGTACGATCACACATACGCGCGATCCCGTGGTACGATCACACATACGCGCGATCCCGTGGTACGATCACACATACGCGCGATCCCGTGGTACGATCACACATACGCGCGATCCCGTGGTACGATCACACATACGCGCGATCCCGTGGTACGATCACACATACGCGCGATCCCGTGGTACGATCACACATACGCGCGATCCCGTGGTACGATCACACATACGCGCGATCCCGTGGTACGATCACACATACGCGCGATCCCGTGGTACGATCACACATACGCGCGATCCCGTGGTACGATCACACATACGCGCGATCCCGTGGTACGATCACACATACGCGCGATCCCGTGGTACGATCACACATACGCGCGATCCCGTGGTACGATCACACATACGCGCGATCCCGTGGTACGATCACACATACGCGCGATCCCGTGGTACGATCACACACGCGCGATCCCGTGGTACGATCACACACGCGCGATCCCGTGGTACGATCACACACGCGCGATCCCGTGGTACGATTACACACGCGCGATCCCGTGGTACGATTACACACGCGCGATCCCGTGGTACGATTACACACGCGCGATCCCGTGGTACGATTACACACGCGCGATCCCGTGGTACGATTACACACGCGCGATCCCGTGGTACGATTACACACACACACACACGCGCGCGATCCCGTGGTACGATTACACACACGCACGCGATCCCGTGGTACGATTACACACACGCACGCGATCCCGTGGTACGATTACACGCACGCACACATATGATCCTGTGGTACGATTACACGCACACACACGTATGATCCTGTGGTACAATTATACACACATGCACGAACACGATCCTGTAGTTTGCAGAGTGAGAAAACCATTTCTGAGCTGCGATAGGTCATATACTTTGACCGTTAGAAAACAAAATATCTGTTAAATAATCCAAATCTGTGTATTACATAAGGGTAAGATACAGGAGCTGCACCTCTGCTGAGTAATGGTAATGTTTACAGAGCACTTACTGACATTTGTGCATTTGATGGAGGTACCAGTCACAATACTAAATGGGTCTAAACTTCATAGTGTCTTCCTGGATCATAACGTTTGGTGCTCATAAATAGATTCCACTTGATTTTAGGTTTCCTCACAAGCGCCCTCTAGCTGAACCTGAAACCCAGAAGAATTAAGGAAGTGGGAGGTCCTTGTAGCTAAATGTTCTGATTACACCACACAAGCATCATTTCCTGGAGTTACATCACGTCACTGCACCAGCAGGGGGCAGCAGAGGAGCTCATAATTCAGCTGCTGCAGTGCCAAGGCAACACAGTTCTGAAATGGCACTCTCCCCGACACTTTAAGAGGCCACTTCCCACAACACGTGTACTTCACGCCATCTGGATAAGTGCAACAGGTAAAATCAAAATGCGCATTCTGAAAGCTGTTGAGACTTCAATACCGCACGGGTGTCCGAATGACAAGCATCAAGCTTGGTAAAATAGTCGCAAAAAAGTTCGTAGGGTTCACTCAAAACCACCGCCTAGGGCGGATGACCCTGACCAGAGTCACAGACCGCGGCCAGACCGCACAACATCTGGAACCGACACGCGAGGAAACAAGACTCGGGAAAAGCCCGATAACCATGTACTAGATTACAGGCTACATGGCTGTTTTCCGCAGCGTTTGTATTGCCTGTGAATTTGCCGCGCTCGGTCAAGTGTTGCTCCCTGTCTCACGATTTCCAGCCACGCCCACCGATCGGGATGCCGAAAGTGAACGCAGGCGCACTCCGCTCACGCGCCGTTAAACAGCAACGCGATACTCGCCCTCCGAACAGCTCGTGCTGTGCTCACCGCCAGCTAAAAAACGAGTACGAGTGTCGCTCGAGCGTTTCTTCTGAGGTAACGGACATACAAAGCATATATATATATATATATATATATATATATATATATATATATACACATACACACACACACACACACACACACACACACACACACACACACACACACAGTGTAAATGAAACAATGAAACAAATGAATGAAACAAAGACAAGAAACTAGCCGAACAAGCAAACACGGCGAACCACCACATGGTGAAGCACGGGGAGCTCGTACTGGGACACACTTGTACTGGGACACACTCGTACTGGGAAGCTTGGTGCTCAGTAGCTAGCCGTCAAGCTAAAGCTAAGCAGCCTTTCGCTTTCGGCACCACATTATGCTGCTGCCAAGGATATTTGTTGTGAACTTGCTACTGATTGAAAGATATCTGTATCGGTTGCAATGTTTTACGAGGAAATGCGTTTCTCAAGGTTAATGTTGTGTGGTGATATTCATGATGCATTTGACCACGAATTCCCTGAAGGGAACCATAGTAGAGAGGTGTCGGATTTGGGGATGTCGGACGGATTACGGGGGGTGCACACAGGTGGTATTATTAATAGTTTCCATCCCACAGAATCAATATCACACAGCAGCACAACATTTACTGAGCCCTGGTTCAAAGTTTCTCTTACACACTCAGTTGCTCTGTGATCTAGGACAAGCCTGCTTTAGCCTTCACAACATTAGCTCTGCTAACTGCAGAACAGGTTTTACATTGGCTTAAAACAAGCGACATCTGATTGGCTGCTGTAGGACTTCAGCAGGTTTGGCTGCGCTCACGGTTCAGGGTCAAGGAAACACTCACTCTACCGCATTCCTGCCCCGGGGCAAACGAACCCGTCGACCCACGCGTGCGAGGTCGCAGTGCAACCGTGTACCGGGACAACCGCGTCCCGGGGCAACCATGCCCGAGTACCACCCGAGACACCGTCTGGAACCGCCAGACAAGTGTAGCCGATTACAGATCAACGTATCAGATTTCCTGTGCAGCCTTTTGATTACTGGAAAACAAACATACAGCCATCACGTGACTGTTTTTGCTCACGTCAGCACATACAACATGTACGCCTTGCTCACGGCACACGCAGCACGTCACACGCAGCACGTCTACGCTTCGTGGTGGAGGTGCCAGACCACCGTTTGGGGCTGCGTTTCAGCCCGCCGTAGGGTGTGGCCTTTGAGACGCCAAAGACGAGATCAGAGACAGGAAGTGGTCATCAGGGTGGGCGTCCTCTCATTGGTCAGTCCCGCGCGAGCAGCGTCCGATTGTGCGAGGGCGGGAGGCTCTCACCTCGCGTCTTTAATTCCAGATCTTCAGGAAGCTGTCCCAAGAGCCTGTGGCCACCGCCATGCCATCATCGGTCACACCCAAGCAGCTAACACGGTTATCATGGCCCGCCAGGACACCTGCAACACACACACACACACAATTAGCAATCAAATAATGAAAGTGGGGGAGAAAGCACATTTTATGGCTTAAATGGACCCTCATCTTTTATCTTGCTCTGACAAAAGGTAGACCACACAGGCAGATATATCCATTTACATTTATAGACTGTTACAGCCATCACCATTAATAATGTCTTAATGTCCATTACTGAAGGGAGGGGCGCACTACTGAAGGGAGGGGCGCACGTGACCCTGTGCCCACATCATCGTGAAGAGGGGGGGGTGCGCACGTGACCCTGTGCCCACATCATCGTGAAGGGGGGGAGGGGGGACACGTGACCCTGTGTCCACATCATCGTGAAGGGGGGGAGGGGGGACACGTGACCCTGTGTCCACATCATCGTGAAGGGGGGGAGGGGGGACACGTGACCCTGTGTCCACATCATCGTGAAGGGGGGGGGGCACACGTGACCCTGTGTCCACATCATCGTTAAGGGGGGGGGCACGTGACCCTGTGCCCACATAATCATGAAGGGGGAGCGGCACGTGACCCTGTGCCCACATCATCGTGAAGGGGGGGGGGGGGGGGGGGGGGGGGGGGGGCACGTGACCCTGTGTCCACATCATCGTGAAGGGGGGGCGGCACGTGACCCTGTGTCCACATCATCGTTAAGGGGGGCAGATAGTGGAACACTTCAGGCATTTGTACTTTGGTACTAGCCATCATGGACTATTGGGAGGGGCAAATGGCATCTTAGTGGGCGGAGCCGAGGGTGTGGGCGGAGAGACGCTGCATGAGCACGGCTTCATCTCGGCCAGTGGCGTTGGTAATATGGCCGTCCGAGCAGACGCACACACTCGACAGGCACTGAAGTATTTATGCGGACGCAACACCGGCGATGCAGGAGCTGCACGTGACCCGCGGCTAGCGGAGTCTCTCTGGGTGGACGTCACACGCAGACGCGTCACACGCACACGTGAGGACGAGCAAAACCAGGCGAGATCGTGCAGGTTTAAGAGAAGGACTCCATACTGCATTACCACTTAAAAATCAAGTACAACGTATGATAGTGCCAGCCATGGCTAAATGTAAACGCATTTAGGCACAAGTATTCAGAAGACAAAAAATAGGAATCATTAGACTGTGGCAGTGTTGGAGCTGCACCCAGTGGTATTTCCAGTATATTCCCCAGGTCTGGCTAGCAAGTATTATAGATCCAGGTCCAGTATTGGACGTGGTCTGGATATGGCCATAAACCTATTAACGTACAGAACGTGTCGCGTTGCGTAATTTTCGGCTCAGTAAGAATTTCCTATTGGCTCTATAATGTGTTTTGCTGGCGTGCAGAAGCGTGGCCCTCATCTGGCCGGCTCACCTGCGCGGTCGGCTTTGAGGGTGTCCCACACGTTGCAGTTGAAGTCGTCGTAGCCGGCGAGCAGCAGGCGGCCGCTCTTGGAGAAGGCCACGGAGGTGATGCCACAGATGATGTTGTCGTGGGAGTACACCATCAGCTCCTGGTCGGCGCGCAGGTCGAACAGCCGGCAGGTGGCGTCGTCCGAGCCCGTGGCGAACGCGTTCCCGTTGGGGAAGAACTGCGGGGACGAGGAAGGAGGGATGAGGGAGGGGTCACCAAAAAAGGAGGCGGGGCGGGGAGTTTGGGGGCGTGGGCGGGCTACGTACGCAGATGGCGTTGATGTCGGACTCGTGGCCGGTGAAGGTTTGCCTGCACATGCCTTCTCGGATGTCCCACAGCTTGGCGGAGGCGTCGCAGGCCCCCGACACAAAGAGGCGGGTGTCCGGGGCCAGCGAGAGCGACATCACGTCACCGGTGTGGCCCGCAAACGTGGTGGTCTGCTGCCCGGTCTCGATGTCCCAGAGGGCACTGCGAATGACGGAGACAGGCAGGTGGCTCAGAGGACAGGTGGGCAAAGAGCCGCAGGGGCTTGTGGGTAGGAAGCATCCGGCCTACTTCTACGCGAGAACATTTGCGGGTTGTTCGAGTGTAGTTGGAAACTCTTTCAAAACGATCTGAAAGGCAGCACGCACTCCGTGATGCAGCTAACGACCTTAAAGGCACCCGTGTCATGACTAAGAGGGAGAGAGATGTTCTGGTTGAGTAGCACTCTCATGATGTAAAGGTCACTACTGAAATCCTTCAGAACGCTTACTGAAGACACTTTGTTTAGAAAAATCGCCTTGTGTTTGTAAACAAGTGAAATCGACTAGCGACATTTCTCTCCAGGACACTCGAACGGTCGAGACGCGCGGACGTGGACAGTCAGGTGCATCAAGCCTGTCGGTCTCTGACGCAAGCGGCTAAGGAGGCCGTGTTGGCGCAGTACCCTCGCTCACCAGGAGGTGTCGCCTGAGCTGGTGACGATCTGGTTGTCGTCCAGGAAACGACAGCAGGACAGATAACCTGTGAGAAAACACAAGGCAGAGAATGTGATGATGATATTCAGGAGCCCAGGCAGCACAGAGAAAGTTCAAATAAATAAATAAATAAATAAATATCAAGCTAAAATAAGACTGGAACAAGCTTATTAATAACATCACAGTGAACAGGGTGCTACTGTCAACGACGGGGATGCGTCGGATCTTAAATCGGTGGTTCGGAGTCTCTTGGTCCTGCTGCCCCGAGACAGCACATCCTCGTCGGATAACCGCGCTGATCAGAACGGGATGAAAACGGCGTTCCTGTGGTTCTGAGGGGCAGCTGCTCTTCCTCACCCGGTTTAACCCCCGGGGTTAGAACTCAATCCCTCGCCGGTCCACTCCACAGGGAGGGGTAAAGCCCCGTCAAGGTCAGGTTCTGGGGTTAGCTCGTGGCCAGAGGAAAGAGGGCGGGTCCAGGGTGGTGTAGGGGCGTGTCCAGGGTGGTGCGAAGGCAGGGCTACGTACCCGTGTGGCCGGCCAGCTCGCGGCTGACGCGCACGTTGCCCTCGCGGGTCTTCAGGTTGTAGATGGAGCAGATGTTGTCCAGGCCTCCGCAGGCCACGTAGTTGCCGGACGGGGCGTACGCGCAGGTCATGACCCACGAGGAGCGCAGCGGGATGGCGTGAACCTAGGGCAGGTGGGCGGGGTCAGAGAGGGGGAGGGGCCAGTCACAAAGCTTCTTTAATACAGAATTGCAAATAATAATAATAATAATAATAGAAAGACTTCTTAAATTCAAATAGGTCAAAGCAGGGGATCAGAATCCACCATATGAAACAGATACTTGGATTATGATCAGTAGAGCAAACAAATACAGAAAACTAAAAATGGAGAAGGACACACACACACACAATCACACACAAACACACAATCACACACAAACACACAATCACACACAGCGAGACGCATGGGAGGAAACCAGCTCACCTTGTTTGTGGTATAGCTGTCCCAAATAATAAGTTTACCATCCTGGGACGCACTGACCAGGAGCCTGCGGAGAGAATGACAGGTGGACCACGTCAGGTTCGGCTGCAGGACTCGACAGGTGGACCACGTCAGGTTCGGCTGCAGGACTCGATAGGTGGACCACGTCAGGTTCGGCTGCAGGACTCTTGGTTCATCGTGGCTAGCCGGATCGGACCGGGACCGCCCAGCCAGACGGCAGAATCACAAACGCTTCTGAACATGCGTGTTCTGAGCCTCGGAAGCCCCTTTCACGCTCAGGCTGGAATTTGCATGGCGAGGTGGCGATATTTCCCAGAGTGCCCGTGGTTGAACTGCGCTCTGATATGCAGGTAACCCAAAACCGGCTCGGTCAACAGCGCACAGATCGTCGTCACGCTATGCGGCCGTACAGAACTTCCTTCTCGCTATAATTTGAATATGCAAAGCAGCCTGCATAAGGACTCTTTCTGCAAGAAGGATAGGTGGCGAAGACCACGCCATAAACCGGCCCATATGCAGCCCCGCCTACACCAATATGCAGATCACCAACAGCCAGACTAATACCACCTCGGGGGAAGAAGAGGGACTTACAGAACCTGCTTAAACCAACCACCTCACTACCCCCCCCCAGGTGCCCCCAACCAAAGAGACAGGTTAGGAACAATAACCTCACAGCAAAGCTACGCTCACTACTGCTCAAGAAGGTGCTTAGCTGAGATTTCTGGTGCCTGACCAGAACCTGATAACCGGGTTGGAACAGCGGTCTCCTCCTCCTGTAGGTTAACCACGTTCATCCACATCAAACAGCGGCCCAACTTACACAACGGTTCAGACCTGCAGACTGGATTACACCGTACGGTCCACCTGGGCTGAACAAAAGCTGAGGTTTGGGCTGAAGAAAGCGTGGCTATAATTATCTGCTGGCCTTACCTGACCCATCTAACGTTACAAATTAAGGTCAAGGAAAAACATCCGTCCTAACTTCGGAGGAGCGCAATTAATGTCGGGGCCACAACCTACTTGTCCATGACACAGAACTGGCCCCGTCATAATTAGGAAGCTATTTCAGCTTCATCGCAATGCCTCCAGACATCACGGAGGGAGCAAAAACACAACTCCGTGAAAACAACTCCGTGTTTCTCAGCACCCGGGTGTGGGCACGGGGCAGGTGTGGGCAGGGCCTGGATGGTTGGCCACGTGACCCCGTTAGCGCAGGCAGAGAACCGTGATGTGACGTAGCGGGCGTTGGGAGGGGTATGGGGGTTGGTCTCGCCTGCAGACAGCCAATCTGCCCCCTGGTGGTGGTGGAGGTTGAAGTACAAGCATGTAGCACATCTAGCGCTGGAGAACGACCGCAGGCCAGGACACGCCGGACACTTCCTGTTTCTTTTAAAACCTCCCTTTTCCTTCAGGCAGCCTTTCAACAGCCCCACCCCAACGTCACAAGTCAATAGTAGAATAATGTGTGTGCGGTGTGTTTCCTGTGCCTCTAGCCGGCTGGCTAGCTTCCACGCGCCCGAGCCGTGTTTGCCGGTAGGTAGGGGAGGAGCTTGCTGGCATTACCTCGAGTCAGTGCCCCAGTGCATGGCATAGATTTTGGCCAGGTGACCCCTCAGTGTCCGCCTGGTACGCATCTGAATTCGCCCCACAGGGTCGATGTTGGCTGTGATCTGTGCGGGTCCGGAGCAAAAGAAAGGAGTGAGGGCGGGTCCGAGAGAAGGGTTGCATTTCTGCACCAATCCTGTGAAGGCGGGTGGGCGGGGCTTACCTGAGACAGGGTGGCATCGGCGCACGCTTTCCTCGCGTCCTGCGCACACAGAACACTTGTGTCAGCTTCACCGAGATCTCGCGTTCTCTGCGCTAAACCCCCCCAAGCTGAAGTTTTAAATTCGTACGATGGTGTTTTAGTACACCGTGCCGTTGGTTATTTTCGAGCACGCTTGCACGCGCCTTCGTGGGTGGGCGAGAGAGCCATCCCTCCTCACGTGAGAGACTAATGCGAGGAATGCCACGTGAAGGAGCGTTGCACGTGCACTCTCCTGCCCTGACTGTAGGGGGAGCTCCACTGCTCATGTGAGCCACTTTTACACAGGGTTTCAGGGTTTGCTTTTCTTTGTATAGTGACATTTGGTATATGACAGGTATGATTAAAAAGTCCCTAATTAATACAGCCCAAACTAGATTGCATTGATTGTAGTACTCGGTAAAAGCATTTCCTCCTGCCATGTAGCCATAATGTTTTAGATTAAAAAGGTGTTTAAAAGCCACATGCAAAAAATGAAACCATGAATGATAACAGTATAGTCATGAAATACAACCGTGTTCCCCTGATGAACAGTGTGGATAACACAGTCCACTGGATAGATTCAGTTATATTCTGCTATGAATGTCATCGGTGGCACATGTGATTATCAGAGCTGTGTGTGTGTGTGTGTGTGCTGGACTCACTCTGATCTGGTTCTTCAGGAAGAGCTGTGTGTGTGTGTGTGTGTGTGTGTGTGTACAGACTCACTCTGATCTGGTTCTTCAGGAAGAGCTGTGTGTGTGTGTGTGTGGTTCTCACTCTGATCTGGTTCTTCAGGAAGAGCTCTGTGTGTGTGTGTGTGTGTGTGTGTGTGTGTGTGCGCGTGTGTGTGCGAGCGTGTCCTAATGTTTAGATTGGGTGAAATGTCAACAGATTTTTAGTCACACGTGTAGTCACACAGGAAGAGCTCTGTGTGTGTGGTTCTCACTCTGACCTGGTTCTTCAGGAAGAGCTCTGTGTGTGTGTGTACAGACTCACTCTGATCTGGTTCTTCAGCTGCTCAGCCTCCTGACGTAACTGGTCGAGTTCGCTCATTTTCCTCTGCTAAATGATGTGCTTCACTCCTGCCGCGCACTGTCACTCACAGATCTGAGGACGAGAGAGAGAGAGAGAGAGAGAGAGAGAGAGAGAGAGAGAGAGAGAGAGAGAGAGAGAGAGAGAGAGAGAGAGAGAGAGAGAGAGAGAGAGAGAGAGAGAGAGAGAGAGAGAGAGAGAGAGAGAGAGAGAGAGAGAGAGAGAGAGAGAGAGAGATGGGTAGGTCAAGCCCATAGCATAAGCTTAGGGAGGCACAGTGGTCAGTGACAATATCCACTTACAAATCCTTTTAACTTAATCACCCTTTGTCATTTCAATTAGTTCAAGTGGAACGATCCTTTGCAAATGAAAGGAATTACTTTACTTATGGAAACATGATCAATTTCTAGACACAGAACAAACACCTTGCAGTGCCACAGTGACACTAGATCAACAGCGACAGCTCCCGTCACAACGCCGCCTTCACGAGGTCTCCGTAAGAAAGGACAGCAGTGCGGCCGCAATCTCCTACGGAAATGTCACCGACGCAAAAGCCAGAACGTCTGGGCGAGCCCACTGGCCGCGCGGAGTGGGCCAGGACCGTGTGAAGGGCACATATGGTACCTGACAAGTGTGGGGCGGAGCCTGCGCCCCCCCGGTCTCACCGTCTCGCCCAATGGCACGGAAGGCCAACCGAGAAACGTGCCCCGTAAGAGGGTGGAGGGGGAAGTTCCGAGGAAAATCAGGCACGGCGGAATCGCGCTCTCGCTACTGGAGACGAGCCGTCCGTGTCCCTGCCAACCCGGCAACGCTGTTACTAAGCAACAGAGCTACTGCAGCTAGCCTCTGCACCGGTGCAGCGCGGAGGCTGTTTGGGAAGCCGGATGACCAGCGGGGTAAAGAAAGTCGGGGGGGGGGGGGGGGGGGGGGGGGGGGGGAGCAATAACCGGGTGGGGGGGCATCTTTTACAATCATAAGGAAAAAAAACAAAAATAAAAACCACACCAAGATCTACAGCCAATGAGGTGTCACCGCGTGAGGCGGTGTCAGAGTACGAATGAAAGGTAAAGGCGTACCTTCAACTCCCCGCACAAACGTGGGCCCAGAGTCGGCCTGACCACCTCGTCTACCAGACAGAAGAGCGCGAGAGAGACGCGGGACACAGTGCTACCCCCACCAGTGGGGAGGGAACAGAAGAGAGAGGTGCCACCCCCACCAGTGGGCTGGTCCCTGGGATCGTCCTCCTCCTGCACCAATGTCACTCCAGTAATCCAGGGACACAGTCGATTCAGCTCGTCTACGCAAATCCGGTTAACGGGTGAATCTGCTGATGATCCCAAAAGCACCAGCTCGCCTTGCTGACCCAAATCCGACGGCCAACGCACTCAACCACCAACACTTTCACTAGCACCACGCCGCCTGAAATTACAACGTCTCTAAAACCGCACAAAACCAAAAAGGTGAAGGTACGACTCCACCTCCATCAAAATGAAAAGGTGTGAGATGTACGTTAATGTGTTTGGAGGTTTGGTAATGAACCATTAGCTAAACCAAAACCTAAGTCAAACTAATTACCCACCACAGTTTTCCTTAAACCTTTCCTAAAGTTTTTTCCTTTTAACCATAAAGACCACATGAACCAACAGCTAACCCACATACTAGACAAATAAAATTACAAATTTGGGTAACATCTCTTTCCCAATGAATAATGCAACTCCTAGAAGCCTCTAGGTTCTCAATATCAATTATACCGTGTGTGACCAAATCTTACCTTGCCCCCTTTATACCCAATACAGATCCTTTATGTTCGATGGCCAAGGACCTTCTGAACAAACACTTCCTCCAATGTACGTCTAATCGAATCTCGCCAAAATGCTATGTTCCAATTGGTCGGTGCAGCCAAGTACGTCTGTATTTAGACAATGCGTCTTAAACCCAACATAATCCAAGTGATAACGTGTCATGCTAATATTGCTAATGCTCCTTTTAGCTGTCAGAAGCGCTACGGGTTAGCGCTAGTGTCGTCCCCCCCGCCCCGCCCAGGAGTCCCATGACCTGAATATGGCCTTCCTGAAGCACGTTGGAAAAGGAAAAAATAAAAAGGCCAGCTAACGACCAATCGAATCATTCGCATGTTCGACGGGAGAAGGAAACGGAGTTGTAGGAGCGCTAATGTGTTAATATTCATTTGCTGAAGCTCATGGCGCTCTTGGGCTGGCCGGGTGTTTCAGGACTGAGGCGGAGAGAAGATTAAACCTGGTTCTCTAGACTGGAAGAGAGACTGTCCACACAGCTGTGGGTTCAGTGGTGGCTCGTTACATCTGCAGAGATTGCAGTGCTGGTCAACCCACCTCGATCATACAGAGATGGAGGGAGAGAGGGAGGGGGGGGGGGGGAGAGAGAGAGAGAGAGAGAGAGAGAGAGAGAGAGAGAGAGAGAGAGAGAGAGAGAGAGAGAGAGAGAGAGAGTCCTAGCTCATATGTGCGCTCCCCTCCCCCAACCCTGCACTATATTTAGTGAGGTGGTGGACGGCTTCGGCAGAGAGGGTGGAAGCAGGCTTCACATTTTCCAGCGATGCATATCAGCTCAGTCATCTCAGCACAATGATACACACACACACACACACACACACAGGTTCAGGCCCATGCCACGCTCATTCATTTCACCAAAAGACTCTGATGACATTAGTAGCTAGTTACTGGCTGCCGGGAGATCGATCCGTTTCCCTCGGCTGTAGCCAGGCAGGAAGGAAATGGGACTGTGAGGGACTTCCTGTAGTCTGAGGTGGGCGATGCATTAATGGCGGCAGCTGCCCGTAAACCAACATCGTCTTCAAAGTCTCAAAGCATCAAACTGAAATTGATCCAACCCTCCATATCGACACAAAAATGGATGCCCTCAGCCAACAGGCTCCTTTTGAAGGACTGTATGGACTAACCTTTGGTTTGTTTTTTTAAATTATCTTCCTACAAGGCCTCTATCCACTTTACCAAAGCAAATGGAAGAAGGTAGGGTAGAAAGCTCAAAGCAAAGACCAAGTTGCCTCTAACTGCATCTGGCCAAGCAACTTGCACGGGTGGACCGCTTTAGCAGGCACCTTGTTTCTATTCCTCTTGTAATGAAATAGCAAAGCCCTGTCCTGAAGTACACCAACAATGTGCACCCTGTTTACCCCAGGACTGCAGGTGTGTTGCCAAGGAGGGTGACCAAAGAAAAGGGGTTGTTGATATTAAAAAAATAATTAAACTATTTGAAGGATGAACTTTTCCCTCGGACCTCCGTCCCAGGTCGGCCAGGACGAGGTGCGGCGACCCAAGCCCGTCCGCCTAGACAGAGTGTCCTCACAGCTCGCCAAAGACGTGAATGAACATCTTACACTGGGAGTGAGGGGCAATAGGACTGCTTCATTCACCACATCACTTCATTCACCACATCACGGCTCCAGCTGTGGAGGCCTCGCACAGATTACGCTCAGATTTATTTTTTCCATGTTGCGATTACCATTTAATCTGGCTGCACTCGTATGCCGCATTTCGCAGCAGACGCGGTCACAAAGCGGCTTTAATAACTATTGTAAATATTATCATTTGAATTCATGAATACAGTATGATGTTTTTAGGGCAGGTCACCCACCTCTAACAGGGAGATTAGCCTAATGGGAGTGTACAGTCCAGAAGATGAGCTGGGGCGTGGTCACCTTCAGCGCGCACACACACACACACACACACACACACACACACACACACACACACACACACACACCTTATCCAGAGCTGCTTAGCCCCACGTTCCCCTTGCATAGGAGATGCCTGGTCTTAAAATGGATACACGCTTCCTTTTCCTGTTAAACTACCACACAGGACATCCATCAAAACACACACAGTCCACCAAGTCTAAATACAAAAGAGAAACATCATAAATCCAGGGGCCAGTTTTTCCTGACTGAAGACATCTTGGAGAACTTGTCCCACATGAGCAACGTCCAGGTCCCCATGGTCCTAAAGCCCCTCCCCTCCCTTCAGCTCAAGTAGAAACCGCAATCTCGCCCGTGCTGAACTGCAGTGTTTGTCAAAGGAGAAGTTAAATCAGTGTTTCGCAGTACGTAAGCGGTTCAAAGTTTGCATACGCAGTCTTCCCCACACTGCGGTATCTATTAAACATGGCGCCCTGATTCCGCTGGTTGGGGCTTAATAATTTAAGACGCCTCCCCCTGCAGGGCAGACACACTGGGAGCAGCAGGGAGAGAAACTCCTTTTCGCCTGAAGAACCCAAAAACGTCACGCGGGTGTGGAAATGGCGGTCGAAGCCCAGCCCACCAATCCGGGCGACACAAGCCCCCAGATCCTGGGTTATTCGCACCCCCGTTTGATCACGACTGCAAATGGGTAAAGCATTCTTGGAGCTGGGGCGTGAAGGGACCCAAAAGGGCAGGGGCGGGGCCTCTCGGGCCAGATGGGCGTGGAAGAATCATGCAAGCGCGTGGTGTCAGGAAGGGCGGGGGCGGGGCCTCTCGGGACAGATGGGCATGCACGAATCATGGTGAGCGTTTGATGTCGGGAAGGGCGGGGGTGGGGCCTCTCGGGACAGATGGGCGTGGACGACTCATGGCAAGCATGTGATGTCAGGAAGGGCGGGGCTTCTCGGGCCAGATGGGCGTGGACGAATCACGGCGAGCGCATGGTGTCAGGAAGGGTGGGGGTGGGGCCTCAAGCCAGATGGGCGTGTACGAATCATAGCCAGCGCGTAGTGTCAGGAAGGGTGGGGCCTCTCGGGCGTGGACGAATCACGGCGAGCGTCTGGTGTCAGGAAGGCGGGTGCAGAGCTCTTCGCTGAGGGCGTCTGGCTGTCGCAATAGCTCAGCAGGAAGTAGAAATGCTGTACCCTGCTAAAAGCGTGGGCCACTGCACAGAGGGCTGTGGGGGGGCACTGGGGCTTTTGCGTCTTCCTGATAAGCTGCTGTTTGGAACCCGCCCGCTGGTGCATGTGTTAAAGAATAGTGGCCTCTTATTTGCCAGACTAGGAGAAGGAGGTGGAGGTGAAGACTTCTGTTAGAACCTCTTGGTGTAACACGCTTAAGGTCTGATGTGGGTGTCAACACAGTTGTGGGGGGGTGATTTTGTTTATTTAACATTTTCATCTGGACCTTGAATTGTTTGGGGGCGGTACACATGTTTTGAATTTTGTGTGCCCTGTACTTTTGCTCGAGACTAGTGACATCACATGACCACAAAGTCAGCTGAATGTGTGCGAGAGTGTACGTGTGTGTGTGTGTGTGTGTGTGTGTGTGTGTGTGTGTGTGTGTGTGTGTGTGTGTGTGTGTG
The DNA here is from genome assembly GCF_052324685.1 of Brachyhypopomus gauderio. Classification (NCBI taxonomy): domain Eukaryota; kingdom Metazoa; phylum Chordata; class Actinopteri; order Gymnotiformes; family Hypopomidae; genus Brachyhypopomus; species Brachyhypopomus gauderio. The sequence goes on from NC_135214.1 coordinate 22,293,114, forward strand.
TGTGTGTGTGTGTGTTACAAACAGGAAACGGAGGGTGGAGTGAGCCAAAGAACTAGGGCACACACAGCAGTCGCGATCGTATTATTGAGTCAAAAACACAAGCAAGATCTGAAACACATCCAAATGTGTTCAGACGCCTAAATACTTCACAGTACTAGTATTAGGTTACATGTTATAGGACTGTTTTATTTAAAAATTCTGCAGGTTCTTTAGCAGTTTAAAGAAAGTGCAAAGTTGTACAAAGTTTAGATATGAGAGACATATGGGGTGGGGGGGGGGGGGGTGTGCAGCTCACACCGTTGGGAAAAATCTTCAGATTCTTTGGAACTGCCTGTGGTCTGTTCATTGTAACTGCAGGACAAGCTTTGGCAGGAAGACGTTGCTCTTAGCGGCTGCCTGTTTGGGGTGGGGGTGGGGGGGGGGGCACACACCGACTACACCTTCAACACCGCTGCTACGCTCCAGCCAACACTAGTGCTATTCCATCTCTCTCACACACAACGCTCACTCCCAGGTTTAGGCCGGTCCAGGGCGGGTGTACCCAACACTTGTGCTCGGCCATTGGCCCAGAGGGACACTGGAACAGGAGCTAAAGCGAACACCCCCCCCAAATCGCTGCTGTCCTAATGGCAGCTGCAGGAGTCGGGCGGGAAGAGGCGGAGCTGTAAGACGGTGCATGAAATATTTAGCAGCACTCCGCACCCCCCCCACCCCCCCCCAATAGAGCATCTTCCATCTGAATCCAGACACTGGCGAGGGAGGATTCTCTCTCTCTCTTCCCCCTCCACACTCACCCACTCTTCTCTCTCTCTCTCTCTCTCTCGGCAGAGGTGGGCAGGACAGCCTCCGTGTGGCCTGTATCTGGAGGGTGCACAGCAGCTCATGCATGCAAACGTAATTGAAACACAAGGGGGTCGCGCAGGGCTCCGCGGATGAGGAGGCCTGGAGGTCACTGACGGAGGAGACGCAGAACCTGCTGGAAGGCGCTCCTTAAAAGCCCTTCTCTGCCTCTTTTTTTCCTTCATTCTCTCTTCTCTCCGTCTTTCTCTCGCTCGGCCGTGCCGCTCCTGGCTGCTTCCTTTCTTCCCCGTCAACCACACGGAAACAAACGGCGCCGGGCAGGGCCTCCGACGTCACGCGGCACGGTTCTGGTTCACCACGCCAAATCAATCAGGCCCCTAATGCCATGAGGTCATCGCACGGGAAGGGAGGGGTCACAGGTAACGGGCCTACACTTACTCACGGTCATAAAGCGGAGCTACGCTCACCAACAGTGGGCTAACGCCACCCACTGAGATCTCCATCTGCAGACCTACGACAGACAGCAGAATTTCGGACATTTACACACCAAACGTGGACGACAACATATTAAGTTAAACAGGCCCAGCGACCTCGGTCATGGAAACGTCGTGCCTGTTCTGAAGATACGGACCAAATCTGCTTGTTTTACCTGTACAGGAGCAGCGCCCAAAAGCTCGGCCTGAGGAGGCGAAAGCGTTGAGTGCTAGAAGCGTTTAGCAGGGTGAGCACTCTGCCCCTCCCGACACCCCCTCTATCTCATTCAGCCTTCTCCTCACACCAGTTATATCTCCAGGCCTGGAGATCATGACATGTTCCTCACATACCAGCTGCATGCTCCATAGAAACAGTCGCCCACGGACACACTGGCCTCCCTCCGCCTTTCCTGTATCCCCCCCCCCCAATACCATTTACTCGTTTTGAGGGAAATAGACTACATGAAACATGGAGTCAGAGCATGTGCACAAGTGAACCACAGCTGCACTGGTGAAGTCAATGAAGTAAAAGACTCCGATGAAACACACGTGAGTGCTCAAGTTATCAATTAACCAATCAAATGAGACGTTCTTGGGAAAAGATTTGCGCCACACTGATTAAAAGGGAGAAGAACCCACCAAACCACTGTCATGTCAAGGCGTAAAGCACACAGAAGAACAACGCCGAGAGGACAAGAGCCATCCGAGGACATCAGGAAGAAGGTGGTGACATCCCATCAGTCTGAGCAAAGCTACAAGACCATCTCCAAAAGATTCCAGCTTAATCCATCCACTGTAAATCAAATCATTTACAAATAAAGGCACTCATCGTCATTGCAGCTCTGCCCAGATGTGGACGGCCATCAAAATTCACACCAAGAAGCACCAGAAAAATAATAATTCAGGTAAATGCCAAACCACACATCACCTGCAGAGTTGAAGATCTCTCTGGCAACATACGAATAAATGTACATGCGTCTACAATCAGGAGAAAATCAATAGACATGGCATTCATGGGAGAGTCACTAGAGCACTGGGACAAACCAGAGGCTGGAAGTCCATTCTGTGGACAGATGAATCCAAAGTTGAACTATTTGGCCATAATCACAGGCACCACATTTGGAGAAAAGTCAAGAGAAGAGTCTCCTGCCAACAGTGAAGCATGGTGGTGGGAATGTGAAGGTCTAGACCTGCCTTTCTGCCTCAGGACCTGCTTGATTTTACATTATCTTAATCAAGCATCAATTCCCAGGCACATCAAGAAATCAGAGTCTCCTGCCATCAGTCTGAGTTACAGCTGGGACAGAAACGGATTATGCAACAAGACAACAACCCAAAGCATTCCAGCAAAACTACCAAGGAATGGCTTAAGAGAAAAAATAAAAAGATTCGCAGTCTGGACTCACACAATCAAGGTCCAGACCTCAATCACATAGAAATGTGGCGAGACCTGAAGCAGGCGGTATTTTACATAAACTACTTACTCACTAAATTTACAGAAAATGTGCAATATCATGATGCATCATTATCTTGATATGAAATGACCAATATCCAGATATGAGATTTAGGTCATATTGCACAACCCTAGTTTCTACCATAGTACTGGAAATAAACACTAGCTACAAGCTGTCCAAAAAAAGTCACACCCAGTAGGTAACATGGGTGAAACGATATACCGTGTTACTGAAATATGATGTTGGACATGTTCCGTGTAGCTGAGATTTCATAATGAAACAAAAGCAGTGAAAGAGAAAGCACAGGTCTGTCTGTCTGCACTAAAGCAATCCTGGAGTAACGCTAGAACACACAAGCAATACAAACTAGAGTAAAACCTCCAGGCTAACCAACACTGTACTCCGTTTTTAACTTTGCGACACAAATTAATGGCATAGTTTGCTTTGTTAGGACAGAAACGCGATGCTTCTCTGACGATCGAGCCACAGGCGTGCACAAAACCCTAGAGCGGCTGGCCTCGCCAACGCCGACGGGGACACCCGGGGTTCCGCGTGCTGGACTCGGACAGGCCTGCACGGGTGGCGGGTCGCGGCCCACTTGTCCTGTTCATTTGTTTGTCGTCTTTTGGGGGGGGGGGGGGGGTGTCAATGCATGCGTGGTCCGCAGCAACGCTACAGCGCATCAGAGCCCAGAGCTCACTGCCCCTCTGGGTGCAGCAGCACCGTCAGCACTGGCAATTGTGGGGCTATTTATAACCGCCTGCTTCTGCCTGTGCGGAGACGAGGGAAAGGGCGGCTTCGGGGACCTTCTTGCGCTAAATTCTTCTATTTTAGCACTTTGCATTTATTTAACATGCGTGACGCTTTGTTTGAAGCAGCAGGGCGTGGTTAATCTAGATGTGAACTAGGAACAAATAAGATGTGTTGGTGAATGGAGCACTTCACTCCTCTCCACACTGAATGTTACTAGATTGGAAAAAAACAGGATGGGAATATCCCAACCCCTTATTCTCATCCAAGACCATCACTTTTCCACTGGAAAACGGAGAGAAAGGTGTCCAATTCACAAGACACAAATCAAATGTTGACCAGTGGTTTCATTTCTTGTGGTAGAAGGCAGTTCCTGTAGGGCAACAATGAAAGTCTCAGAACAGTTTCCTCTTATGCGTAAAAATAAATAATCTGTCAGGCTATACAACAAATATATTGCACTTAAACAATGAATACTAAGCCCTTTCAAATGCTTTGCAGTCAAATTATTAGAAATGAACAGGAGGGTAACAGTAAAAGAGAAAGGTGGAACGCAAACGCCATTTCTCTTTTCGCAAACGCCATTTCTCTTTTCCCAAATTTAAAGAAGGCCATTTTTTATGGGCAAGACATCATGCCATCAGAATCGTCGACACTCGATATATAAATAGAGCGTAATATCTGAAGAGTGAGCAGGGAGTCAGAGGACCACTGCTCCGTTATGTAGGCCACACGCAGCAATGGAACAGAGAATCTGGTAAACTTGCTCGGAGCAGAAATGACAGGGCAGGAAAAGGTCTCCTTTACAGTCTTAATGGGACATCGGACTGCACCGCCCACCTCCGTGGATGTGACCTTTGATAAGAAAGACTCGGTATTGCGATGGATCTCCACGCAGAGCACCATAAAAAAAATTAAAAAACCAAGAAAACATTCTACAGGCAAACAAACAAATAAAATCTACAAACGGCCTTCTTGTGTGGTATAGTCCTCAGAATGCCTCACGAAGAAAACATGCCCAGATCTTTAAAGCCATTTCCAGTCCCCCAACCCCCCCCGAGGACTTTTTCGGCTGTAGACCAGTCCGCTGGTCATACAGAGCCAGTCTGCGACCACAAACAGGTTTGTTTACACTCCAGCTCCTCACAGACGGGAGGCCCGGGCCGGCCTCGTCCGCCTGCCCCGCGGCCTTCCGCTCCCCATAAATCGTTTGGCCCAGGAGTCTCCGTCACCCTGCGAGCGCCCCCTACGGGGCAGGAGGCCAAGCACACGTGGCCGAGCTCAAAGCCCAGACCTCCCCCCTCGTCACGCAGCCCAAGCTGAACCGGCTGCCCTGGACGGCACCCGCGCTCAGACGCCAGGTGCTGGAGAAGCTTCCGGAAAGTGGCGGTAGGCCATGATTTTGTCAAAGCGTTCAAGAAACTCGTCTTCAATTGCACCAATCACCACAAGCACGCAGTTAGTACAGAAAAAAAGGGGGGGGAGGGGGCAACACCAGTGAGGCGTCACATGACTTAGAGCTAATCCTTCCAGTCAGCTTCCTCCTGTCCACCTACAGCCTTGCACGGTAAACAAGGTGACCAGCCTCTGTTCACAACGCTGCACCTCAGGTATGGCATGCAAAAGGCTCAGTGAGGCAGGGGCCACTGGTTAAGCTCTGGCATGCAAAGCAACTCTTTCCCCATCAAGTTTGGATATTCAAAACTGCTGGTTGGCGCGCACCCGTTGCTCCTTAACGGGCTCCATGCAAACCAGCCGCAGTGTGGGTGTGTGGGAAGAGTCCTGGGACAGAAGCACAAACTCCTGCCCACACGGGTGAGGGTCACCTAATGCTTTCTACTGGTCACATGGGTGGGGGAAACTTACCCCCTGTCAAGATGCATCTGTGTTCAAATATGCTCCAGTTATTGCAGGCTACACCCCCCCCCCCCCCCCCACATAAAACAAATATCTGAGAAAAGGAAATTAGGCCCTGCATGACACGAGCAGGCTACCGCTATGGCCCTGCGTTTAGAAATACACCAGTGTGTATGATGGTGTGCCTTCATCTAGACTGTGAAGCAGGGCCTGAGAGGACTCTAGCTACTGAAGGTTAGCCAGACAACGCTCGCAAACCACCCACGGGAGACACGGCACTCCAATAGCAGCAGAGTTTAGACTTTATTTTGAATTTACCCATCAATTCTGCACACTGATCAAGAAACTATGAGCTGTCCACTTGGGCAGTCACCACGCACCTTCGCACGTTACCAACCCTGAACTCCGTGCAAGGCCGTAGAGAGCAACAGATTCTTATTACTGAAACTTAGCATTTTGTTGCTGCCATTTCCAGAGCTGCATCCAAGAACACCCACTGCCAAACAACATTTTAACAAGTATTTTTAAAATCCCTTGACTGAAGAATAAGCACATTCTGGATTAGTGCTACCTAGGAGAAAATTGGCTACAGGATCAGTCGCTACAGATCCTGGCAAGACAGGCTTCCTGGCTTCAGTGGCTCTGAAAAGCTTCTGCAGGCTACTGGTCAACACGTCAACCCAGTACTGAAGACCAGTCCAACCCCCCTGAAATGGCCTCTTGAAATGCACACAGACACAGGAAAACCCAGTAAAGCTTTCAAATTGTACAGTGGCATCAACGAGAGCAGGAACCAGACTGTTAAATGCTTCCTGCTGTCTGCACAGCACAACCTATATTATTCATAATTTATTAGAATTTTGGTTCTGAACAAATATCGTCTTCCGCTGGTCGGTAAGAAGAGCTTTGGTTCGAGCACATCGCTAACATCACACAATTAAAGAAGCCGCAAAGAAGCCACAATAAACTCAGGACTGGCTATCTGCTCAGGTTCGCTTACCTCAGTTACACGTGAATGGATTCTGTGAGCTGCAGGCACCACAGTGCATAACTGCAGCCCCCACTCACCATTCAATATCACTCCTCACCTCCGACACGAAAACGTGCAGTCAGACATTAGTGTTCTAATGAACGTCATAATATTAAAAAACACATTACCACATCCTCCTCTTTTTCTGAAGCACCTGAGCACATCTCTGATACACCTACGTAGAGCTAGGCGGGAGAGAACATGGAAGAAATGTCTCGAAAAATGGCTGACAGGAAACGCACGCACACTTCCTGCTACAGGAGTTTTGCTGGGCGTTGTAAGACTGCTACTGAGGTCACTTTAATTGCTCGGTAAGTGCAAAAGGAAAAGTCTCCTGCACGTTGGAAAAGAGTAAAGAGTAAAGGCAAATTTCCACTTAAGCAGGGTTCATGAGGCATTAATGTGGTCCAACGCTGAGGGTTTGTGGTCAGCATGGTGAAGGGGGAGAAACACACACATACTATGAAGTGTCTGTGTTTCTCTTTTATTCTTAAGTTCAAATCAAACCCTAATGTTACGGTACCGCTTGTAAATTCTGAGATTCCGTTCGTAAAAACGGTTGCAGTCAAAAAGCAGAGTCCGAAAAATGTTAAAAGCAGCTTACTACCAACTCCAAGACCAAATCCATCAGTCTTTCATCGCATTTACACCACCAACATTAAATCGTGCTCAAACTGCATGTTAGCAGCACAACTGTGCTCACGTGTGCATTTGTAATGATATTAAATGTACAGTTCTTAATGAGAACTCAGACAGGCCATTCTTCAACCACATATCTCACAGCATATGTACTGCTCAGCTGACACCGTACAAGCTACCACAAATGGGCGCCTCAATCTTGAAATGCTGAAATCCACAAATCACACAAACAGTGGGAGTGGCGCCGTGGTTCATTCAGAATATGAAGTCATCTCAGTCTTATTGAGCTACAAAAGTAAGGCTTGTAACTCAATAGTGCCATTCCAAATATATGACCATAAAATAATATGGTTATATTATTATAATATAATATGGAGGCTGACCAACACTTCAAAAGTCCAGGTCCAAAGACAGCAGGAATATGATCCTATTTGGGTTTGCTGAATGAAAAATGTAATCTCAAAGAATGCAGCAACACCCCCCACTCCCAAACAAACATTTAAACAAATTTCACAGGTCAGATCATTCTATAAGCATCCTATGTTTCGCTCATAAAGCTTATTTACTTAACTGGAAGCTGCATCTGGAATCAAAACCTAAAGAGTAAATCTAGAAATGTGTGTATCTGATAACTATCATCAAGCATCTAATGTTTATGAAGTAAAGGCACTTTGGGGCAAAGATGAGGTCTTGTGATAAAACGTATAAAGACATGATGCCTCTCTAAAAGGCACTTTACTGTGAGTGTTACTTCAGGGCAAGGACGTTAAGACCGGTGGGTGCCCTGGTAATACTCACTCAACATGAATGCATGTGTGAGTGCACACAACTATTGGGCAAACAGTGTCTTGTCCAAACGTGTACAGAACCTCAAGTCATGTGTGACTTAGCATACTTGTTATGGATCAGGAAAAAAACTGGGAATTGTGTCAGTTATCACTTCCTGGAATAATGTGTAAAATCACCATCAGAAACTAGCCTGAATACTTTCTTCCTGGCATACACGACCTAAATCGTTTTGGCAATATTTCCCCTCAAGATTTTTCACATTTTGTATACTGTGTAAAGCTGCTCACGTTATTTCCCCCCTTCTAAATCAGAAGTTATGGTTGGGAACATTCAAGCCATTGCTGCAAATACATTTTTTAAACATTTATTAATTCCCCAAAAGGTAATAAGCTACTAAACAATACACAAAGGGATGTGTTAAGGACACTACTACATCTGTAAAAAGAAAGAACACGTCCTCAAATAGCCTGCAAATTCTGGAGGAAAAAAAACACTATTATTCCGCCTCATGCCCCTCCATGTTGTCCTAAATCTGTTGTCATTAACGCGTCTCATTTCGCTTTCAGACCTGCAAAACATACGAAAAACACGTTTCGAGCGATATTTGAGAGTAAATACGACGGACGTCGTGTTAAAAAATGCCCATTTCCAGGGGCCACGGTGCCCGGGCTGGCCGTCGTCTTCCTCGGTCGGAGGAGCGCGGTGTGGAGAAGAAGCAGCGCCGCCATCTTGTTCGCCGCAGCTGCTTGTGTGGAGAATACGGGACCGTTCACTCGGGGAGGGGGCCGCGCAGGACGGCTCCGTCTCCCGCAATAAACACCGTATATTACACCAGCGAGGACGTTTCGCGGTCGTGTGCGAAAAAAAAAATATATATAATTACAGTCGGCGTGTTTAAATGAACATAACACGAGTGGATGGACGAGGGCTGAGGCACACCGTGTTCACACCCATGAGTGTGGCGGCCCCGGCGGTACCGCCACCTTCACGACACCGCGGGGCGGCCCGCCACACGCGGCCTCGCCGACCAGCCTGTCCGTGTGACCGGGCTTTAGGCGTCTGAATGAGATTATTTCTCTCCCTTACAGTCAGAATTCCCCCTCCCGTGTCGGTGCATTTCTACCTTTTCAGTTCACAACACTGGGACGAGCTGCTTCCTCATTTAAAACGGTGCCCGTTTCCTCTAGTGTGAATTCGAGGTGGCGGATAATAGTTACAGCACGAAGGCACAGATTTATACCCAGATTAACGAGTTAGTGGATGGTTAAGAGCGGAGGCTCGGTTTAATCTGATGAAACACGCCCCGGCTGGTCGCTGGATCTCCAGCTCTGACAGCACCAGGCGAGCCCGACGCGGCGGCTGGTCCGCCCGGTTCTGGTCCGTCTGCCACCGTCGCGGTTCTTCTCGTCAAGCTCCACGTTCAGATTTGTACGTGAGGCAAGAAAAACTGCGATATGGTGGCTAATGCAGACAATAACTGCCTGAACTATGAGACCTCCACCCAGCTTTGCTCTCATGGCCGTGTGAGAGGAACACAGGTCCAGTCTGTGTTAATTCTGCCCGGACCAGGGCGCTGGGGTGGCCCTGGTGGGATATTTGGTTAAAAGAGAAACAAAACCAGATTAACCAGCGTTGCTGATCCAGGACAAGGGAACCAGACTCCCCAACACGCCCTGATTTCAGCTGTTTCTGGTCGCTGTACAACCAAGAGAGTCTCGTCCTGTACACTAGAATAGGAGCAGGAAAACGTGGGGGTGGTGGAGGAGGTGGTGGTGTTGGGCTTCACCCTCCTCTACACGAGTAGCCATCTTCAGTGTGGTTTTAATCGTTATTGCATCTTTAAAACACAGTCTCCCACATGTCCACCAAGCCCACTGCAGTCACTCCAGTCCGGTTTGTTCCCTCACCGTTTAACGTGTTGCTGGATTATTAACGCGTTTAGTCGGGTTAACCCGGCTGGACCAGCCTGCTCCAACACCACAACACGGTCCAACGGTGGACCTGCGTGCGTGGACGAGGCGTGCAGGGCCGGTAACCCGTTAACGAGGTCGCCACTGCTGACAGCAGATCGAATAATCCGCCGTAAAACAGTCGCACCGCCGGGATTATGAACCTGGACCCTGGATTAAGATCAACGGTAGCTGCACCAGCAGCCCTGCTCGCCAGGCAAATATTTCTGCCACATGACGGTTATTTCACAGTTAAGATTCCGCCACTAAAACCAGCAGTTACTCAAAATGTGATGTGTATGTTCGAGAAACTAATAAAAAACGTTTAACCAGAGACGTGAGATTAGAGAGATTAGGGATTACATACGTGTTAATCTGCCCGGCAGCGGCCCCCACCCCCGTTACAGCACAACCAGGGACGGTCCGCCGGAGCTTTAGACCAGCTCGGGCTCGTTTTAACACCTTCAAACGACGTCTTACCCGTGTTCAGTCGTGGGTATCCGTCGTTTATATCGCATTGACCGGGAAGAGCGAAGGTAAGACTCCCGTTGTCTCCGAGCGGCAGGCGAGCTCACGGCGAGCCAGGAGCGGCACTCCCCGAACCAGCTGTCGACACGCCGAGGGAAACGCACCGGCACACGGACGCGAGGGGCACGGCTCACGCCACCAAACTGCTCGTTTCTGGAGGAAAAAAAATATTTAATTCGAAGCTCTTCTCGTAAAGCAGTCGCTTCGGATAACGGTGAGTTATTCCAGCCCCTGTCCAGGTTTCGCCTTCCTTTCTCTCCCACTGTGGTTCTCGCCTGTTCTCGCTTTCTTCTCACGGTATCTCAAGCGCTTCGTCCGGCCATCGAGCAGAGATGGGCGCGGTGACCCTGCTGTCGGGGCTGGGAAACCCCGCGCCGCGCCTGCGTCACTACGCAAACTCACCACTGATTTCAACGATTGAATGTAGGCCTACTCTTAAAACTTAAGCATAGATCTAACCCTTTATACTTATTTTCCATATTGTTGGCCATGGTTATTTGATCATATCTGAAATGATGTTTTGCTTAAGTACAAATTAAATACGAGGGCATTACATCACTAAATGAAAAACGTTATTATTATTTTTTTTTTTACTACAGCACAATCTCATTTCTACAGCATCGATCTCATAACTGGTAAGTTGCTTCTAGAATATAAACAGGCACAAGGCATGCCACAGCACCCCCGAACTAGGTCAGAGGATCCACTGCATAGTCAAGTGTTTTAAGAAAGCCTGTTATTACATTATCAAAGTACAAAGATACAAAAAATAACAGGTAGCCTATAAGCACTGGAATACATATTTAGGGTAGCACAATAAACTGGTGAGATGGCCATTCGTTTTATTTCTGGTATGGCTACATTTACATGTATGACAGATTTGTCAGTAGGCTACACCCTTTTTCTTTCTGACTACCGTACAAGATCAAACTCTTGTACAAAGACAACTTCAGCAACAGTGTGGTCAGTATTCATGTTTCAACATATTACTTTATTAATTGTTACCACTTTCCTATCTGAAACTCAAAACCCACTCATTTTCAGTCATACTATAACCTGCTTTCAACCTGCTTTGAATGAGAAATAATGCTATAGCATATATATATATATATATATATATATATATATATATATATATATATATATACTCTTTATAAAGAGTAAATTATATTAGCAAAAGTGATATAAAGTAAACAGATTATCTTAACCAGTGGCGGAGCCAAAGGGGGGGGGGGGGGGGGCAATTGCCACCCCCAACAGAGCCCTTGCCACCCCTAGTGCCACCCCACTGGAAATGGTTATTTTAAGAGAAAGTATTATGTGTTTCCTTTCGTTCATCATTTGTATATGGACCCCTCTGATAAAGCCTTGCTCACACTTTGGCCACCCCTTGAAAACAAGTCTAGCTCCACCACTGATCTTAACCATTGTCTTAAACCTGGTATTCACATGGTGTCTTTGTAGCTGCAGAATGTTTGTTAAATAGATTGAAGAAAATGTTATGTTATCGTTAAAGTTAACAAAGTTATGATGTTATTCTTGACTATGTTTAAGGTCCCTCGGTCATGAACAGGTACAGTGGGCTGTACTGTGTGTGCTAACACTATAAAATGTCCTTATGATGGACAAGTTTCTTTTAGCTCCCATGGCCAAGTCACTTATGTAATTTTAAAATTCCAAGCTCAAATGCTTCACATACACAAGTGCTCAAATCCAAAATGCTCAAGGTTTGTTACAGAAAGCGCCTCAGTGAACCGTGACAGCAGATACACACCACACGGCACATCAGTTGCATCATATGTGCGACTTTAAGAGTGTCTAATTGTGCTGTTACATGCTCAATACACAACCTGACCCACCCCCAGTGGGGGAGTGCAGCAGGGCTTCATGCTAGGGCCGTTGTACCTCTGTGAGAAAAACAAAAGGAACGAGTGAAAGGCAGGTAGTCAGGGGACCACAGACTGATCTGAGGGAGGCAGGGGAGGGAGTCAGGCTTCAACCCATAGCTAATTATCGCCAGCAGCATGAGTGAGATATTACTCCGTGGAGACTTAGAGGCGAGCTGGGTAGCGCTGTTACTTAGAGACCTGGAACACAATATACCCTGATTCATTACCCAGAGGGCCGCTAGCATCTTGCATACAAACACTCTGTCAAGGAGATGGGAGCATCAACAGGAAGGTCCTTTAGGAGTTTTTCACTCGTTAGGGTGGGGCCACCACCTCAAGTGCAAAGGCCCTTGAGTATGACACGAAGAAAGAGAGAAACAAGAGATAATTCCAGCATCTTCCTACAAAACAAAAACACTTACAAAAGATATGGGCCATATTTTACATTTGTGGGCAAATTTCAGGTAATATTAAACTTCCTTGGACTACATTCTACCATATTTATAGTCATGCTAACAATCTGGCAGATTTAAAAAAGGCAAAATGTTAAGGTGGTGGTTGGGATAAGAAACCAACTATAATATAAACTCTCATCAGGCACATTAACAATGATAACCAGATTTACCTTTGACAGGACAATTTCACGTTTTACCTGCTACATTTTAACTTCAACAAGCTCTCAATTGTGGGTTTGATGCTCACGACTGGCCAAAACAATCAGCTAACCCCAGACCCATTAAGCACGCATTTCACTTACGAGAAAGCTGAAGGCCAAAAGCCCCTGAAATAAGCAGGAAGTGAAAATGGCTTCATTACAGACACAGCAGACCATCAGCAGGGAGATACCCACTATCTGGTGCTGTCTTCTGATCACAGACTTCAGGTTGTCATAGACTACAGAGATATTACTGCTAAATACGAGTTTTATTCAAGAATAACAATGCTAGTTTACAGTCATTTATGGTGGAAAAGAGCTTATATATAAAGACCTTATGGTTATCCTATACAAATGGAAATACTTTCAAATTAAAACTGGCATTCTGACCCAAAACAAAAGTATGTGCCACTGTATAACAGTTTAATGAACATACTGAAATAATGCACTCAATGTTCACTTCATCATCTGTATACTGCAGCATCAACATCTCACTACATGGATCTGACATCTGACTAAGACCTAACCAAAGAACTGCCATCTCCAGCGAACCACAACCATGGTGAGATTTAGTTGCCTGTGACTCTTCCTGTAAACGCATTTGATATGTCGGGCAGCTTTTCAACGTGTCCCCTGGGATCCCGTTAGCACTGCCACACACACGCAGGCCGATACACATCTACCATGCAGTGAAGGAAGCCTGCACTTTGACAATATATATATATTAAATTGCATCCTAACTTTGTGCGTTTGCTCAAAGTAAATGCAATGGTAATAAAGCTAAAATGCATAGTGTATTTATGCCAGAATCGACTGTTATTACCAGCTTGCTATGTACTGCTTTTTCACCGAGCAGTTGTGCCCACCAAGTGGACCTGGGAAGTACTGCCATGTTGAGCTCATAAGCATCACCTATGCAGCACTGCAGTGGGCTTCCTGAATGTAGCCGAAGTCTCAGGAAAGAAAGCAACCGTGAGGCTTTGGTGAAGTGTGCGTCCAGCGATTCAGGAGTTCAGAGTGAAACAACGCGAACCTCCTTCGGTTCATTGTCGTGGCTGCTGAATGCATTTGCACGTGTCATAGAGTTTAAAGTGGCAGAGGGCGTGCACGTTGTTTTTGTGCTGTGTACGAACACTGCTGTGTAGAGATGCCCAGCGTTCTCCAAATCTAGACCGCACAACTCTCTGTAGCCAGTAGAGTAGCAGTATCATACGGCATTAAAAAACATCAGTGCCCAAATGAGATTAGTCCTTTAAAAGGGGCGCAAAACAGCACAACAAATGTCACCTAAGAATTATGAGATGAGGGCCATAAAAATGGACATTATATGTTGATAAGCTTATAATAACCTTGCTTTTTATAGCAGGGATGGGATGCGGTAATCTGATTTGGAGTAATCTGCTCCAATCTGGCATAAATGCTGACCGCATGCCTCTCCCCTAATGGAGTGTTCCTATTGGCTGAGCTTCAGCATTACTGATATCTGCTGTCAAACTGGAGCATGTCATACTGACATTCAGTAACAGATCTCTGTACTAGCAGTTTTAAGGAAGGCAACTTTCCAAGTGTATAGATTCACGCCCATGTGCGGCTAACCTTCTTATGGACTGACTGATTTAATTTGGTTCAACTGTGAAGGATAAATCAAAAACAAACCCAACATGAGCTTTAGAGGCTAGAATAAGTTATGTTTAATATATATTTGGAAGTGGAGAGCATAGTTTCTGGCCTTTCTTCAGCAAATCGTACTTTCATCTATAAAAATTAGCAAGGTAAAAATAGTTCTTAACAGTTTATGAGTAAGAATGAACATAATTTAGATTGTTCCAGCCAAACATCAACAGTGAAGCTTTGTAGCAAAGACTGTTATCTAGTCAACATTAATAAAACATCTTAGAGGAAAGTGCAGTTATATGGGTGCTGAAGTTCTGGACACGTCTTTGACTTCTTTATGGGACCTTGCAGATGGAGTGTGACTGTAAATCTGTTGAATGTACTATGTTCTCTGTACAGTTCTCTGGTCCTGGGCTTCATTTACAGATGCTAAAACCCGTTCTCTCTCTTATGTTTTTCACGTGTAAACCTGACTTTGGGGCTTCTCAAGGAAGAAAGACAGTCTAATGAAATACTCCCCTGACAACGGTTCATATTTTCAGATGATTGCGTCATTATTTTATCCAGCTTGCAGGAGCCATAATATAACACTGTGAAATGACATCATTCTTTCCAGATGGTGGTCGGCTCAAACACGCAACTTTGCTGGGAGGTTTGGATTAATGCTTTATCCTTTATGAATTACTAATGTTATGATGTGACATTAACTTAAATTAACTCAAAGCCCAAACTACAATTACAGAATCAGGTTTTATAACATAACTGTACTGATAAATTTGCCCATACAGATGAATCTATGCAAGACCAGAGATAATGAAATGCGCTTGATAATAGATGTGAACACGTGGACATGCATTACAGCTTACTGTTGTGAAGAAATGTAAAAGTTTGGTCAAAGTGTTTTAAAAACACATTGTTGGTGAAGGCAAGCTTCCCTTTGCCATGATGAAATGTCAGGACTAGTTTGACCTCTGCATGCCCTCTATACTTCCTCCATCCAACAACACAAGAAAATGACTGATGTGTACGGAGCACTTTCAGTCTCCCGCTAATGCTGGTTCTGATCATGACATGCTTTAAAACCATAAGAAGTGTTATACATAATGGTGGTGGTGGTACGGGTTGCTTTCTCAGCCTGTAAGACGGGAGGGTGTGGTGCACAGAACTTACACATGGGTTCAGTTTAACAAACAAACAAGGAAAACAACACAAACCACAGACAAACCAATGAGACCAGCACTAGTCTAGGTTTTGAGACAGATATACTATGTAAACCCTTTTATAATTATAAGGTAGGGAAAACAGGTTAAAAACAGGCTATGAATTGAAAATTGTTTATTTATTTTCACAAATATCTTTTGATAAAGCAGTTTAAAAAACTGGTGGCATGTAAAGCGATGACTGTTTACAGAGTGTGTGTGAGGTGTGACACGTAGGCCAGGAGTGTGACACTGTACACCTGAGTCTCATCTCCTTTCAAAGTCAGGGGAGCACACAACTGAACCACCTCGTTGGGCTAGAAAACACAAGACACACACACACAGAAGAAAGGTATTAAAAAATATAAAAAGCAAAGATTGGTAGTCCATTTGGTGGGAACATTTATGATTCCAGGAAGTCAGAGATAGGTAGGCTTGTTAAAGGTCTAGCTCAGACCCTCAGCGTACACGGTAGGGAAGGTATCTGATTGGATGCTTTTTTGTTGATTGAGATCTTCGGGGAAGGGTGTTTTTACACTCATCATGAACATGGAGACATTCTCTAATTAAACCGCACTGTAAGCCTTGTGGGGAGCCACACTGTTAATAAATATCAAACAAAAGTGGTCACAGCTGGTGGGAAGATTGACGGCACCCTGTTACCCACGATGCCTTCACCTTTAAACCCACCTCAGCTGGAACTTATGAAAGCCATGCCACACGGGCATCAGAGCATCAGTGTCTTCTTTCTGGTGATGCGTTTCAACTGAGCAAATGATGAGTATACACCCTTAATTATCTATACCACCATGACCACCATGCATCCATTTGAGAAGATTGATGAGAATAGTCGTTTTGATGCATTGTGGAAGTGATAGAAGTCTGACTTCCTAAAACTTAAGTACCTATTTTGGTTATTTATTATGTAACTGCAGTATGTTTGAAGGCGTATTACACAGCGTCAGTTTCAGCACTATACTGTATGTTCTAACTGGTACACATTCACTAGACCTAGACGTTCATAATAGTTGATGATATTCTCATGTGATTAAATGGCATCATATATGTATGCAGAACAAGCAAGACCCTTGTGATTTCTGACTCTAAAAGCTGTTACACACAGTGTGGCCAGCAGGGGGCGTCCAGGTGACGGTGATGGTGCGCCTGTGGCCCGCATCCACGCTTCCTCGGGTGGGTTCCACAGAGAACCCCTGCTGAATCAAAGCAGCCGTGTTCTCCCAGAAGAACTCCATGTTCTGGGAGAAGGGAGGAGAGGGGAGGGGAGAGAAGAAGAGAGGAGGGGAGGAGAGGTATTGAAAGAGGAGATAATGAAATCAAGAAGCGTAGTGTTAACTCCATTCACTTTCTGCCTGACCACCCAGAAGATCAAACAAAACAAACCCCTACCTTTTAATCTGCTGCATCGTGACTCTGAGGACATGTGACATGCTACAGCTCTTGGCTGTGCGGAGAGTGTGCGGCTGACGTACGGAGTGTGTGCGGCTCGTGTGTGTGGCTGACGTGCGGTACATATGTGGATCCTTACCTTCTTAGCGGTGGGTTGTGTGCTGCTAATGCAGCCCACCTCTAGCTCACACACTGCTGTCGACATTCGGCCCTCACAGCACACACTCCTCAGAGTCAGCAGCAGTGGGTTGGGCCACTTCTCACCCCCTGTGTGTGTGTGTGTGTGTGTGTGTGTGTGTGTGTGTGTGTGTGTGTGTGTGTGTGTGTAAAAATGTGTCAGCCAGAGAGAGGCAGAAAGAAAATGGATTAGGTAGGTCCTTAAAAACAGTACATATTTAGAGCAAAATTTAAGCATTCAAGTTTTCATTCAAGCACTGTGAAACAGTGGAGTAATACTGTAAGACTAAAATATACCACAGAACTGAAGACAGCTAGTTACATAGCTTGGGGTGTCATATCTCAAATCACATTCATTAAGTTTCTATGGTGAAAAAAGACAGCGTGTCAGTATTCTTTTCCAGGCCACCATCCATGATGGTGGTTGTTTCCTTAACTTTCTGTCAGATCCAGGATCAGTGCACAAACCCTTATTAACACTAACCATGGGCAGACTGAACACTCTTAACTTCCTGTCAGATCCAGGATCAGTGCACAAACCCTTATTACCACTAACCATGGGTAGACTGAACACTCTCAGGTTTATTCTAGACATAAAACTTGAGATCAAACTCAAAGAGAGGAGCATATCAGGGATTTGACTCTTCAGTGTTAACTGTAAAACAATGTCTCAGTGACCCTCATGACTGTGGTCACCTCTGAACCCCTCCCTTTAGTTATGCTGCTATAGATTAGCATGCCAGAGCCACATGCTAATCACTGACACGCAAGCTATGTACGTTTAAATCAATGGTGGTTTAAATTGATGTCCACACACTCAGTCTGTATTGTCTATTTTTTTGCATGCTTCTACCCAAGACGATTGCACCTACAAGCACCTGGGAGATGGTCTGGTTTGCCGGTGGATGTACTGATCCGGGGTTGGATGTGCCATTGCCACAAGAGGACGTGCTGATGCTAACTCCTACCTGAGGCTCACCACCTGCACTGAAGGGACTGTGACTACTTGGCCAGGGAACAAGAACCTTATCTATATCTGTAGATCCACCATTTGTCCACAAATACGGACTTGTGCTAACGGGCCGCCCAATGGAGGATGGGTTCCCTTTTGAGTCTTGGTCCTCCCGAGTTTTCTTCCTAATCCCCACCATCATAAGGAGTTTTTCCTGACCACTGTCTCCTTTGGCTTGATCATTAGGGATCTGGACCCATACGATTGTAAAGCTGCTTTGTGACAACATGTGTTGTAAAAAGCGCTATATAAATAAATTTGACTTGACTTCACTTGACTTGTTAACACAATTATTAACACGGTAAAGATTCATAATTCAAAACAAATACAGGATTAAAAATACTCACCTAATATATTTTAAAGTATTTTACTGCTTAAAGTATAACTGGAAAAAAGAGAATGTAGCCTATATGTCCACAGACTGGATAAAGAGGAGGTGGCTGAGGTAACTGAGGTAACTGTGAGCACAGACAGCGGAGATGTCTGACAGAGAGACACTGTGGTGTATGTGATGTCAGAGGTGGGTGGGGCTATGGGCGTGGCTGTGGGCGGGGCTGGGAGCGCACCTGCGTCTTCTGCCCCCCCTGTACTGTATATGTGGTGAGGGAGGAGTGAATCAGGACCGGCGTGTAATGCGTCGCCACCGCACACAAACATGGTGTGACTCCACGCTGCACCCCGCAACTCCACCACACACACCATCTGCTGTTAATGCGCAGACACACACACACACACGTCATGACAAAAACACACACAAATACACACATCCAAATATATATCACACTGCAGCGATATTCGCCTGTCTTCTTCCTGTTGCACATTTTGCTCACGCTTTAAAAATGTTTATGAATAAGATTGCTGCAAGTGATTCAAAGCGATCTCACTTCATTCATGAGGCGCACGCGGAGTGTGTCCTGGTAATGCAGGCTTTCGTGGTCAGGTTGGAACGTCACGGTGATGTCCTGAGTCTTTCCGGGGCCGATGGCGCCCTCTGTTGGTGACACACTGAACACGGGCTGGCCGCTGTAGTTCTGAGTGCCTGAAAGGGATGATTAGAAGATTACTGTAGCCCCAGACCACCCCAGCTGACCACATCTTGACTTCTGGAGTATGTACACTGTTCTGAAAACGGGCCACTCCAAAGACACTCAAATACATCCAGAGTCACAAAGGCACACACCACAAAACACGCCTTAAACGTGACACACAGGCTGTCACCGAGAAACCTGCTGCTGCTCACCTCAGCATTATCATTCTGTCCCCCTACGCCCTGTGTCTCCTTTGACCTGAAATTATTGCTGCATTCGCCATGGAAAATGCTGCCTCCAGAGTGAACTTACGAGAGAAAGTATCATTATCGGCCGGATGACATGACTAAGAATTCTCTGGTGTATTCGCAGGTGTGAACCATACTGTGGTGACACATACACCCGAAAGATAGCCCCTTTCTGTACAGTACACGTTCTTTTTAAAAAGACGACGGAAACAACAGATTTATATTATATTATTAAATTAGCGTGTGTGTCTCCACTCAAATGTGACTTTTGCCAGGTTTTAAAGCAAAAGTTAAAATTAGATCAAACGAAGGTGAACATGCCAGTAATCAGTAGTCATTTTTATCATTAGCTAGAGTAACAAGATGACAAGGAGATGAAGAGACAAAGGAAATGGTGTGTGGTATATTCAAAGCAACATGGAGACAGCAAGCATCTACAGACAGCAATCAAGTGGACCAGATGCGTGTGGCCAGAGATGGACATGAGAGAGGCCAGTGAAACGGTCACACGCTGCCCTCTAGTGGTGACACAGGCAGACTGATAAGTACAGACACACTGCCTCTCATTCCACTTCACCATTGCAACACATGAACTAGAAGTCGCAGAAAGATCGCGGATCACACGGTCTGTTTTAGCCGTCGGCTTAAATCCGTCGGTTTTATAATCCTGTGTTGATAGAACACGCTGAGCTGTCAATCACACGGACATGAAACACTTTCAGTTTTGATATTACCCAGCAGAAATGGGACGAGAGTGACATCGTTTTAAAACCAGTGAAATGCTGGAATAAATGAAGACGTTAACTGTTAAAAGTTACAGGTGATTCCAACGTTTCACTGAGGCCACAAGGTAAGGACGGTACAACCTAACAAATGTGGAGACTGTCAAAGAAAACCAAGAGATTCAGGAAGAACTCCAAGCAAAAGAAAAGCACAGAACTCCATGTACTCCATGAACTTCCCTTGTGTGTCCGAACATCGGAGTCACTTGCTGTCTTCAGACGCCGACTGAAGACCCACCTCTTTCAAGTGCACTTTAATTAATTATGCCTCGTCTACTGTGCTTTATCGTCTCTTTCCTCAGGTGTTTGTTACAGGTATTGCTTACTGTCTTTTTCTCAGGTATTGTGCATAATTGGGTTATAGGAATTGCTTACTGTCTTTTTCCTCAGGTGATGTGTATATTCAGGTATAATTGTTAGGTATCATATGACTTTCGTTTAGTGGTTTTTCCAGCTTAGAGTACCTTGTGTTCAGGACTATCTATACTACCTTGGAGATTCCAAGCAACTACATAGCACTTTTGTAAGTCGCTCTGGATAAGAGCGTCTGCTAAATGCCATAAATGTAAATGTAAATGTACAATAATCTGGTAAAATCACAGGAATTGAGAAAACAGCTGATTTTCAGGATGAGAAAATGACCAGGACAACTGCTGCTGCACCACCACCATCTACCACCACTATCTACAGGCTCCACCATCTACCAACACCATCTACCACCACCATCTACAGGCCCCACCATCTACCATCACCATTTACAGGCTCCACCATCTACCACCACCATCTACATGCTCCACCATCTACCATCACCATTTACAGGCTCCACCATCTAGCACCACCATCTACCACCATCTACAGGCTCCACCATCTACCATCACCATTTACAGGCTCCACCATCTAACACCATCATCTACCACCACCATCTAACACCATCATCTACAGGCTCCACCATCTACCACCACCATCTACCATCATCATCTACCACCACCACCATCTACCATCACCATTTACAGCACATATGTCAAAGTCAAGGCCCGCGGGCCTTGATTATCTATGGCCCCCTGGATGATATTTAATTACTATTAGAACCGGCCCGCAGGCCACAGCCGCCCGCTGGTGTTTTGCACGCACAAACACTACATTCCCCACAATGCAACGGTAGCCCGCGAAGTCACTGCAGCGCACACAAGCGGCAAAGGTCCGCTCGGTGAAAATGACGTAATCGCAGTGGCTCCGCCCGTGGGCGAGGGCGTCGCGCGCTGTCGATTCGCGAGGTCGTGCACCTCTCGAATTTTGTAACGTTGTGCGCACCAGCACGTTAAACTTAATTAAGTTAAATTTTTATACATATATTCGAAATGATTCGACATAATTCGCTTTTATTCACATTATTTAATGGTTGTTTATTTTCAAAACGCCCAATCTTAACGTCTTCACGTTCTCTCATGTTTCGTCCTGGAATTACAAGAGGCTCGTATTTGTTAACTGTTCAGTCAGACAGATATTTGTTGTGAAACGAAGTAGTTACAATTTCAAGCATTTTCAAGTACTTTAGCCTAAATTCCAGCACTTTTCAAACCTTTATTACTTTATTCATTTAATGTACAGGACATGTTTTCTTTGAAGGAAGTTTGTTTTTATCTGTTTGCTTGTTGAAAATTTTTTTCACTTGAAATTACTGACAGATCCATAAGAAAGTATTGCTTTATTCATTTAAGCATTAAATAATAAACACTGTGTTAGGTCTTGGTTCAATAGGCTATGTGCAATCATTTCAATGTTTTAATAAACATTGAACCAGTCCGGCCCTCGGCTTGTAGCAAATTTGGTTTTTTGGCCCTCGGTGCATTTGACTTTGACATCCCTGATTTACAGGCTCCACCATCTACCACCACCATCTACCACCATCATCTACCACCATCATCTACCACCATCATCATCCTCGCGAATCGACAGCGCGCGACGCCCTCGCCCACGGGCGGAGCCACTGCGATTACGTCATTTTCGCCGAGCGGACCTTTGCCGCTTGTGTGCGCTGCAGTGACTTCGCGGGCTACCGTTGCATTGTGGGGAATGTAGTGTTTGTGCGTGCAAAACACCAGCGGGCGGCTGTGGCCTGCGGGCCGGTTCTAATAGTAATTAAATATCATCCAGGGGGCCATAGATAATCAATTCGCGGGCCGGATCTGGCCCGCGGGCCTTGACTTTGACATATGTGATCTAACACCACCATCTAACACCACCATCTACAGGCTTCACCATCTACCACCACCATCTAACACCACCATCTAACACCACCATCTAACACCACCTAAGATGGCAGCGCGTTAACACGCAGTGGCCACTCCGGGTCCGAAAATGGTGCTTTTATGTTACTGGTTGTCGCTACTTCCCGTTTTTTTTCCGCTGTCAAGTGCATGGGAACACCAGTGCACATGTTCTACCACCGCCAAACCCTGCTACAGTGGAGAAATTGGTCAGGAAACAAGCTCCAAGATGGTCTGCAGACGCTACGAGAGCTCAGCCTGCTACGAGACCCAGGCCTGCAGACCGCGGCGTTGTCTGATGGTGGAGCACGGCGGAAGTCTCATCGCAAGCGGTGCGAGCGAAAGCGGAAGCGCGGAAAAAGAGCTGGGAACCGCGCGAGGCTAAAGGCTAGCCCTAGCCGCCCGGCTATACCATCGCTATTCCTCGCAAACGTTTGCTCCCTCGACAACAAACTGGTCTACATTCGACTCCAGCGAACTACCCAGCGTGAGTTCAGAGACTGCTGTGTTTTAGTCTTCGTGGAATCGTGGCTAAGCGACAACATCCCAGACAGCGCCATTCAGCTAGCGGGGCTAACCGCGTTCAGAGCGGATAAGAGCGCGGCCCTGTCCGGGAAGACCCGCGGTGGAGGCGCGTGTGTTTACATCAACTCGGAATGGTGCAACAACGCTGTGACTGTGGCCAGACACTGCTCTCCGCTGGTAGAGTTCCTGATAGTCAAATGTAGACCTTTTTATTTACCACGAGAACTCTCCGCCGTGCTGATAGCCGCCGTGTACACGCCACCACGCTGGTGCTGAGGAGCATTATGCAAACTGTACGGAGCTATCAGCGACCTGCAACACAAACACCCAGACGGACTGTTCATTATCGGAGATTTCAACCATGCAAATCTCAAGTCAGTCCTCCCTAAATTCCATCAACATGTGGACTTTGCAACGAGAGGAGTGAACACACTGGATCTTGTTTACACAAACATCCCCAGCGTGTACCGGGCGGAGCCCCGCCCCCACCTCGCGTTCTCGGACCACATGTCTGTGTGGCTCACCCCAGCCTACAGACCGCTCATCAGATGCTCCAGACCAGTTCAGAAGCAGGTGAGAACCTGGCCAGCAGGAGCCATCTCTGCTCTTCAGGACTGTTTAGAGCGCACTTCATGGGACATGTTCAGGGAGGCTGCAACTGACGGCGACACAGTTAACCTGGAGTACACAGCATCAGTCACTGGCTACATCAGCAAGTGCATTAATGATGTTACTGTCTCCAGGACCATCACCACACGCCCAAACCAGAAGCCATGGATGACTGCTGAGGTATGTGCGCTGCTAAGGACCCGCGACTCAGCCTTCAGAGCGGGTGACAAGGTGGCCCTGAGGACAGCAAGGGCCAAACTGTCACGAGCCATCAGAGAGGCAAAGCACGCACATGCCCAGAGAATCCACAGCCACTTCAAAGACACTGGTGACACACGGCACATGTGGCAAGGCATTAAGGCTGGGCGATATGGAGCAAAAATAATATCTCAATATTTTTTAGCTGAATGGCGATATACGATATATATCGATATTTTTTCTTCCCAAAAGGTAATAACAAAGAGGCAGTAATAAGTCAAATCTACGTCCCAAATGAGTTGCGCGAAGAAGAGAGGCAGGACAGGGCGGAAGTTGTTAAAAGAGAAACTCAAGTAAATTCACTATTCACAGTGTTGTGCGAGTTCAAAAGAACGTGTTCATTGAACATGCTCATTTTTTCGTGAATGTTGAACTGAACGAAACACATTTTTAAATAACTTGAACGTGTATTAGTTCACATTATGTGTCATGAACGGTAGACATCACTGTAAATGAACGTTGGAATTTGTTTCCATTGAAAACTGAGTGACATCTGTTTTCTCTTTTGAAACGCAACGAGAGAAATTTCCTCCCTCCTGTATTCTCGCTGGTGCCGCTTAAATCATGCATCACCAGACAGAAATGGTTTTGACGTTGTGTGCGCAATGCATTGTGGGCAACGTAGTGTCCGCATGAGAATAGTTAACATACTGGCTAGTTAATAACATACTGGCTTCCGCACGACGTTACCCGTGATGAATTGCAGCAGAGCGGGGTAGGCATAGCACGTATAAGAACGTATAGTGATTTCTAGCTTGTACTTGTCACGTCTGGCTCCGCCCCCTTTTAGTCTCGTCGTTTTTATGTTTTCCTTGTTCTTGTTACGCCCCTCTGTTTCAGCTTTTCCATGTTAGCTCGTCTTAGTTTTACAAGTGTGTGTGTGTGTCTATGTCCAGACTATACCTTGAGGGATCATTGTCGTTTCTTTATCTCCTAGTTGGTGTGTATATGTCCAGACTATACCTTCAGGGATCATTTATCTCCTAGTTGGTGTGTATATGTCCAGACTATACCTTCAGGGATCATTGTTGTTTCTTTATCTCCTAGTTGGTGTGTATATATAGCCTATGTCCAGACTATGGCTGTGTTCGAAATAGTCTACTACATACTACTGGCATACTGATCGAGTCCCAAATCAGTATGTCGTATGCAGTATGTGACCAAAATGAAAATTTCCAGTACGCGAAACATACCCGGATGACCTACTACTTCCGCAAAATATTCCAGTACGCGAACAGAGCTATCTTCGTGGTGTACTGCATCCCATCATGCAACACTACGTTCACGTGACCCCGTAGTGTGCTTTGCTTTTGTCGCATACTGGAAACTGTACTGCATACTACTACGAGGACCAGTATGCAGTATCCAGTATATACTGAGTCCAGTATCCAGTATGTAGTAGTCTATTTCGAACACAGTCAGTACCTTCGGGGATCATTGTCGTTTCTTTATTTCCTAGTTGGGTGTGCATGGTATTCACGCCTTATCTGTGATTCGAGGTTTTGATTAGCTTCGTGTTTGTGTATGGTTAAAGTCTCTGTTCCATTTTCAGGTTCGTAGTGTTTTAGGTTTTCAGTTCATGTTTGGTCTCCGTGTTCTCTAACGTGATATCGTGCCTGGCAATACATGTATATTCTGTTAGACTTTATGTTCATGTATGGCCGTTACTTGCTTCCCGTGTGTTTGTTCATGTCAGTGTATGTAACAATTAGTTGTACTCTTGTGTTTGGTCTAGTTTTGTGCCCTTGTCATTTCCGCTGCCTTTTAGTGTATTAAGCGTTAGTTCTCTATTCATCATGCCACGTCATTCGCGGTCCACTCACGTGTCGTCTGCAGATGTAAGATGTGAAATAAAATCTAATGAGATTGTACTATCTACTTCGCATTTGTGTCCACCCCTTGATTGCGCAACAGCCAAATCGTGAAAAAAGTATTTGAATATCTCACGAAAAAAAGTAAAATGAACTGAACTTTGAACTAGTTCATAATTAAAATTGTGAACTTTGAACTTGAACTGTTCATGAAATACTTCCTCACTACTGATGTAGCTCCTCGTTTAGGAACTAAATCATTCACAGTGTGAGCACTGCTGCTCTCTCCACTGTTGGCCATGTTTATTTTGCGCGCTGCACGCACAACCTGCGTCCTTACGTCATAATGTCGTGATATAGCGAAATCCTATCGAATAAAGAAATGTACCAGTATTTTTGTGAACGATATTATATCGCCCACCCCTACAAGGCATCCAGGCAATCACCAACTACAGGACAACACCACCGTCCTGTGACGGTGATGCCTCCCTCCCTGATGCCCTGAATGACTTCTATGCACGGTTCGAGGCACAAAATGACACGTCAGCAAGGAAGACCACGTCCAAGCCAGACAAGCAGGCGTTGTGTCTGTCTGCAGTGGATGTGAGGAGAACTCTGCGCAGAGTCAACCCACACAAAGCTACAGGACCAGACCACATCCCCGGCAGAGTGCTCAGAGAATGTGCAGAACAACTGACAGATGTTCTCACGGACATCTTCAACATCTCCCTGAGCAGCTCCACTGTCCCAATGTGTCTCAAGACCACCACCATCGTCCCCGTGCCAAAGAAGTCCACAGTGTCCTGCCTCAACGACTACCGTCCCGTTGCACTCACCCCCATCATCATGAAGTGCTTTGAGAGGCTAGTCATGAGGAACATCAAGACTCAGCTGCCCCCTTCACTAGACCCCCTGCAATTCACGTATTGTCCCAACCGCTCCATGGATGATGCCATCACCACCATCCTTCATCTCTCCCTCACCCACGTGGAGAAGGACACCTACGCCAGATTGCTGTTCATAGACTTCAGTTCAGCATTCAACACCATTGTCCCATGTAAACTCATCGGGAAACTAAGCCTGCTGGGCTTAAACACACCCCTCTGTAACTGGATCCTGGACTTCCTGACTGGGAGGCCCCAGTCAGTCCGGATCGGGAACAGCATCTCCAGCACCATCACACTGAACACTGGGGTCCCCCAGGGCTGTGTTCTGAGTCCTCTACTGTTCTACTGTACAACAGTGCTGGGTCTCATCAGCAAAGGCGACGAGTCAGCGTACAGAGAGGAGGTGCAGCGGCTGACAGACTGGTGTAAAGACAACAACCTTCACCTGAACGTGGACAAGACCAAGGAAATGGTTGTTGACTTCACTCTCACTCTCCGCTCAACATCGATGGGTCCTCTGTGGAGATCGTTAAGAGCACCAAGTTCCTTGGTGTCCACTTAGCGGAGAACCTCACCTGGACCCTGAACACCAGTTCTACAGCCAAGAAAGCCCAGCAGTGTCTCGACTTCCTCCAGAAGCTGAGAAAGGCCCACCTCCCTCCACCCATCCTCACCATCTTCTACAGAGGCACCATAGAGAGCATCCTGAGCAGCTGCATCACTGCCTGGTTTGAGAACTGCAATGTCTCCGACTGTAAGACCCTCCAGCGTATAGTGAGGACAGCTGAGAGGATCATTGGTGTCTCTCTCCCCTCCGTCACGGACATTTACACCACCTGCTGCATCCGCAAAGCAACCAGCATTGTGGATGACCCCACCCACCCCTCCCACACACTGTTCTCCCTCCTCCCATCGGGAAGAAGGTACCGCAGCATCCGGTCCAACACGGCCAGACTCTGCAACAGCTTCCTCCCACAAGCCATCAGACTCCTCAATGCCAGACACTAAACTGATGGACCTCTCCTCCATACACACACACACACCCAACCACCTATCCCTGACAATGTGAAGGCAATTTGCACTACACACACTACTACACTACAGGGACTCCCTTTGCACATATACTGCGTATTGCACACGGCACAATTTGCACTATCCAACCTACCTCTTACACTTCTCTGTCTAGTGAAGTGTCTGTTTGCACTATGTATATTGTACTGTCTGTATTGTGTTGTACTGTCTGACCGTTGCACTTAAATTCTGTCTGCACCGTGTTTTATGTTGCACCATGGTCCTGGAGGAACGTTGTTTCGTTTCACTGTGTACTCTGTATGTAGTTGAAATGACAATAAAACCTCTTGACTTGACTTGACCATCTACCATCATCATCTACCACCACCATCTACCATCACCATCTACCATCATCATCTACCACCACCATCTACCACCACCATCCACCACAACCATCCACCACCACCATCCACCACCACCATCTACCATCATCATCTACCACCACCATCTACCACCACCATCTACCACCACCACCATCCACCACCACCATTCACCATCATCATCTACCACTACCATCTACCATCATCATCTACCACCACCATCTACCATCATCATCTACCACCACCATCCACCACCACCATCATCATCTACCACCACCATCCACCACCACCATTCACCATCATCATCTACCACCACCATTCACCATCATCATCTACCATCATCATCTACCACCACCATCTACCACCACCATCTACCACCATCATCTACCACCACCACCATCTACCACCACCATCACCATCTACCATCATCATCTACCACCACCATCCACCACCACCATTCACCATCATCATCTACCACCACCATCTACCACCACCATCCACCACCACCATTCACCACCACCATCTACCACCATCATCTACCACCACCATCCACCACCACCATCTACCATCATCATCTACCACCACCATCTACCACCACCATCCACCATCATCTACCATCATCATCTACCACCACCATCTACCACCACCATCTACTACCACCATCCACCACCACCACCATACACCACCACCATCCACCACCACCATTCACCATCATCATCTACCATCACCATCTACCACCACCATCTACCATCACCATCTACCATCATCATCTACCACCACCATCCACCACCACCATCTACCACCACCACCATACACCACCACCATCCACCCCCACCACCATACAGCACCACCACCATTCACCATCATCATCTACCACCACCATCCACCACCATCCACCACCATCTACCATCATCATCTACCACCATCATCTACCACCACCATCCACCACCACCATCTACCATTATCATCTACCATCACCATCTACAGACTCCACCATCTACCACCACCATCTACCACCACTATCTACCATCACCATCTACAGACTCCTCCATCTACCACCACCATCTACCATTACCATCTACCACCATCATCTACCACCACCATCTACAGGCTCCACCATCTACCACCACCATCTACAGGTTCCACCATCTACCACCTCCATCTACAGGCTCCACCATCTACCACCACCATCTACAGGCTCCCCCACATTTTACATGACGTCTTCAAGCACAGAGATTGAATATGGC
Organism: Brachyhypopomus gauderio; assembly: GCF_052324685.1. Lineage (NCBI taxonomy): Eukaryota > Metazoa > Chordata > Actinopteri > Gymnotiformes > Hypopomidae > Brachyhypopomus > Brachyhypopomus gauderio. The sequence goes on from NC_135214.1 coordinate 22,322,390, forward strand.
CCTCGCTATCATTACTAAATATGGTGCCACAACATGTTAACAGTTTGTCGTAGTATTTTGTGATAATCTAAAATAAGGGAAATATCCTAAAATAAGGCAAATCTAAAAATTACTCTAAATAAATACACACGCACACACACCAAGGGGGAAGGATGTTAAAAAAAATACTTAATTCAAGGGAAAAAAATTAACATGACAGAAAATGAGAAAAGGCGTTCTTCATTCTGTGTGTTCTATCATGTCCAAGTGGCTGTTCAGGTTTACACAGCAAAGACTGCGAAACTGGGATTGCAGACTAAAATTCCAATATCAAATACACCGCGTCGGCGCCTGTGTGGAGAAGAAAGGGCGTTGGGAAGGAGTCGTCTCCCCAAGCAGCTTTTGTTTTTTTAGGGGAGGGCTGTCTGAATCCCACGCGTGCTGCCATCGACGTCGGAGGGCGTTGGCAGGCGTGTGCGGGGTGTGTGTGTGGGGTGCGTGTGTGTGTCTCACCCCTGTCCACAGGCCACACGGAGCTGGTGGAGCACAAGGGCAGGGAAGTGTGTTTGTGGGGGCCGTCCAACACCACCCTGAACCACACCCGCAGAGAGGAGGAGTTCTGCAGCTGTATATCAGGGGAGAGAGAGAAAGAGAGAGATGGAAAGATTGATAGACAATGAAATCATAGATAAAAGTTATGCCACTCTTACCACTGACTAATATTCCCTAAAAAAATCTTGATGCGCTGTCAGCCACATTCCCCCAGTGTGAACACCCTCACATCTGAAACTGGTTCACTTTGAAGTGACTTTCCTCTCTCTCTACAGGACTGAGGGGACGGTGTAATTAGCGTGATGCGAGTGGGAGCGCTTATCTTTCATTCAAGTACGCCAATATTTCAGTCATAATAAATGACCAATTTATCATTGAAACCATCAGTGGGAAATGGCCAGCGGTAATTATTAAGACTGAAGGTGACCTCTTAAGGATATTTCACAATTCCCTCCTCTCCTCCTGATTCTTGTATTCGATCTTTTCATTACATTTATGCTGCGTGTAGTGTGTCAATCGGGCTGCAGTGTTACCGTGAACCGCTGGGTGGCGCTTTCTTTCTCCAGTACGTGGCCAAAGTTCATGACCCGGCCCTCCAGCGAGCAGGTCACGAGCGGGGCCACGCCCTCGCCGCAGAGTGTCAGCTCCACGGCCGTGTGGCTGCAGCTCACCTCCAGGCTCTCTCGGTACTGACACACACACACACACACACACACACACACACGTATCCAGCAGCTCTAAGGATTACCTCCCTTCTATTTCTCACCATTTGGGAATACAGTGTCACCACATTTATGTGCATGGAGACTAGGAATCTTACACAGAGTCAAAGCACTATTGTATATGGATCAGGACAAGAATGTGTGCTACATACTGTCAATGTAAATATCGTTAGAGGACGTTCCCTTTCTTAAAATACTTCATAGATGTGTAACTGGCACAAAAACAGTCAACAGCGTAACAAGAAGCTATCGCTGACGCCGCAAATTCAACGCAAGGCCTCGGCCATCATGTCTGTGCAATTGGTTTGTTTGGTTTGCCATAAGCACTCCACACCAGCAGGGGGCAGTGCTGCTCACCTTTTTGGCCAGGGCTGGCATGAAGGCCAGTAGTAGCGTGTGGGTGTCTCCAGGCCTCAGCGCTCTTGTGGCGTTCTGTACGGAGAACGGGCCGTTCAGGTCTAGCAAGGAAGACTTCAGCTGCAGCTCGAGTCAAGTACGACAAGACCAAACAGGAGACACAGAGTACAAAGTGTCATGAGAACTCAATAATAAAATAAGAAGAAAAAGAACAGTTACAGTAATAATCCGTAATGGAGCAAAATCAGTACTGCTGTTATTACTATCAATATTCCTAATAACACACGAAACACGTGATATGTGGTTTGACAGAGAAGGATACCTTCACAAGTTCTGACGAAATGTTCTGAATTGTCACTTTCTTTAAAATCTTCTGACCTATGGAATTGCAAACCGTCCAACCACAGGTCACTCCCACAGAAGGCAAGCAGGAGGACTACAATAACCACCAGCAACCTGGGCATGCGCAGATTTGGGCTGTGCGTTACCTACTGCCACCTGGCTGAAGTCGAGAGTGGTGCGCCCGCTGTCGGAGGTCACCACCAGCGCTGGCCTGACAGCAGGACAGTGCAGTTCCAGGTGAAGCGTGTTGTAGGGACTGCAGAGAAGGCTTTTCATTGGTTAGTTTAGCCTGGGATTCTAACATGCTGAGATCAGGACTGCAATCTTTAAAGTTCATCACATTTAGATGTGGAGTTGAGTGCGGTCCCAGGAAAAGCAACGTGACTGGATTTTTTAAATTATCGATAGTAAAATACCTAAAGACGTATTAGAACCTACTGGACTAGTAATTTTCTTTACATAAAATATCTGCCAAATAGCATAAAATCATCTGAAATCAAACCAAATCTGTGTCTGAAACTGACAAACACACTTCAGAGCTCCTCTGAGCAATACGTGGTTACTGAGAGAGCACTCAAAGGTTCTGGCTGTGTTTAAACCTTCTGGCCCCCGGATGTGGTCCGGCCGGATCGGTACCTGTACACAGGGCCCTCGGAGCCCTTCTGCTGTGCCACGTCTGCATCGGACACATAACAGGGAACGACGTAGTGGCTGAAGCGGTCTTTGAACGAGCGGAGGAGGGAGGCCCTGCCGTGGGCGTAGTCCTCAGATCTGGGGGGGAGCACACAGCGAAAAAACCGCGCGTTTTCAGTTACACGGTGCCTACATCGCACGTCTGTCTGGAGGCAGCCACACCATGCCCCAATCCTGGACACCGACCCTTCGTGGATGTCGTCCGGGTGAGGGAGCCGGGAGGGGACGTCCCCCTGGGGGGCCAGGGACACCTTGCTGGGGCACTCCTTCACCGCTGGCTTGGCCGATCCTCTGTCCGGAGGATTCTTCCCTTTCCTGGGGTCCTGCTGTGTTTCCTTTTTAGTCTGGAAGCACAGCGGGAGCTGGGGTTGGACACTCATCACGTGACTGTCCTTTAGGCCCTGTCCCATTCCCCACACTTGCGCCCTCGCACCCTAGTTTACGTGTGCCTGCTTAGGTGTGCAAACAGGAGGGAGTCCTGTTTCGTGTCCCCCAACAGGGGTGCTTGTCGCCTCGTGCTTTGCGGTTAAGTGTGGAGAATAAGTCTGTATTTCGTGTAACGTTAAGGCAGTGGTTCCCAAACTTTTTCTGCCGTGCCCCCCTTTAGTAGATGAGAATATTTTTGCGCCCCCCCCCCCCCATATTGATTAGGGATGTACCGATTCACGTTTTTCACTTCCGATACCGATTCAGATATCTGAGGCTTAGTATCGGCGATAGAGTAAAACTGTGCTGAATCGACTTAAAACATTTTTTTTTTTAAACACAGACATACTGAATTAGAAGTTTATTGAAAACTCTGTACCAGTATAGCACACTTAAACACACACAAAAACATGTAAAAACAACACAACTTGCATTTGTTCAGTCAGTGCAATTATGAATATAACATTGAATGTAAAATAAATAATACCAAAGAACCTGAAACTTACAAAAACAATAGGTTCACAACTTTGGTCAAACATGAAACAAATAAACTGCAAGAAACCTTTTAAATGGTTCAAGAATTCTAAATATAATTTAAAATAAATAAGGAGATGAAATAAGAGAAACAGCAATTCATATGCGGCTAGTTTGCAAGCGCAGACATCACGCAGAGCACAAAGCATGTAACGGCCAGAAATATGTGTACTGTCTCTTTAAGGGAGCGAGTTGAGTGCGCGTATGGAATATTGTTGACTCAGACCACTGCTCTTTATTTTATCATTATTTCATTTCTGTAAGTAACGCATTCAATGAGCTTTGGGCAACTCACCAGTTCATGTATGAACAGTCAAGTAGTGCTGGAGCCCAGGTTTAATTTGATCAACCAGCAAATAAACGGACTAAGTGGAATAGCACCAGCGCGAGTACGAGTCAGTGATTCACCTCTCCTCTGTGTGCTTCGCGTTTCACTGTTAACTGTTCACTGTTAACTGTCCAGGTTCACTTCTATCCGGGACAGAGTGGATATTTAAGGTTGAACTAACTCCGAAAAGCAAGCAATACAAGCATAGAATTAGACTGAATAGATCTGTTTTTATGGATCGGTCACATTGTCACCGATACCCGATCTAGAATTGTTTCAGATATTAATATCGGAATCGGTGCATCCCGTTTTACTTCCAAGCTCCGCGCCCCCCCTGCAATAGCTCCGCGCCCCACCTAGGGGGCGCGCCCCCCACTTTGGGAACCACTGCGTTAAGGTTTGGGTTAAAGAGAGTCGCTGCATAGATGTACAGGCATTTACAAACATTCACCGCATTTAAGTCATTATAGGGACACAGCAGGGAAATACAGTAGACCGCATTTCTGCAACAGTGGTGTTTAAATTGAAGGTATGCGTGGCGTAGCGTGTCCTAATTCTGCTCTCCACGTTCTGATGCCTTGAACACCTACACCCTTTTTTCCAACCCTAATCTGCTCCACCTTATCCAGCGAGGACCTCCATCACATGGATAAGGAGTGTTAAATCTGGTTGGAGCTGGTCTCTTCAAGTCTGTTTGGTTAACACTCATTCCGAATATGCAACAGAATAAGGGTTCATTATAGCCGGTTTATTCGTACCAACGCGTCCAGTTCCGTGAGTTTTCCCATGCTGCCATTGGTCTTCTCGAGCTCCTGCTCCGCGCTACGACACGCGAGCCGCACGACCTCCGACCTGATGGCGTCATCAGACAGCGACGGGCTGAACGTGACCTGCACCAGACATTTCTGTGGACAATCGGCACGCATTAACCTTCTCAGTGTCAACACCCCGATGGACAGAACATCTAAACCTAATCTCAGCAGAAACACTGAAACACCTGATGGGACTAAGGAAGGTTTGAAATCTACTGCATTTTAAAGAATATCACATCTTTATATAATTAAACACAGAAATAAATGAGCATGTAAAACCATAAGCCTCCTCACAATGTACTTAAGTTACTTGCAGATATGGGGGGTGTACAACGAAACACCACAAGCCCCACCCACAGCTCCGCCCCCACAGCGCCTCGTACCTGGCCAGGCAGCACACGTCCTCTGGTGGGCGTCACGGTGATGTCCGAATTCTCCGGGGGGACAAACGAGAACAGTCTAGGGCCCACAGGTGGAGCGGGACCCCTGCTGTCCCGGGACGCCGCCTGTGAAATCTCGCTGCGGCTGGCGTGGGCGTTGAGCACGAACAGAACAGCTGTGGAGCGATCGCCCACCGCCGTGGCCCCGAAGCGCACCAGCGAGGAGGAGAACTCCAGTGAAGGCCGCACACCAATCGCGCGACACGCCAGCAGGAAGACCCTGGCCGGGAGCAACATGGATTTGGCTGGTGCATGCCATCTTTCAAAAAATACTGCATTAAAATGTTATAGTAAATGTTATGGTAAATAATTGTTTGTTCAATAATACATTGTACATCCTTTTGCTTACAAATGTTTATACAAAATCAGGTTGCTATTGGTAACAGTTTTTTTTTTAAGACTGAATTGTAAGTATAAAATACAAATAAATGAGAGTCTGATTAACATTTGTCATTACATAAATGCATTAATGCATATCTACATGTTGCAATTACTGATGCAGTGTTGCAAAAGCTCTGTGTGTAGCCACTCAGCTCTTGTTAAATTTGTAGATGGAATTTGCTGTGTGAACTGCTTTGCAAGCCACAGGCACACAAGCAACTGAGCAGGTTTACTAGTGAATGGCTTTGTCAACGATAATGTACAAATGAAACAGCAAGATATACCAGAGCAAACAGATAGAAGAAAGGGAATTTGGGAAACTCGGGGTTAAAAGTACTCCTTCCTCAACAGCACTTTTAACGTCCGTAGTAAGACTACAGCATTCTGCCTCTGGTTGGTCACTGATGTTCATATATAACAGCACGGTTTGAGCCCACATTATCAGCCTTATCTTGTTAGTACACCCAAAGCAAATACAAAATGTAATGTATGAGTAAATGTACGATTTGGATTTTGGGATATTAATAATAATATATTGCCGTATATATTGCTATTTTGGGGCTTTAGCTCAGATCATTAAAACAGATTGGATATTGGTCCACCCTTTGCAGCTAGAACAGCTTCAACTCTTCGAGGAAGGCTGTCCACAAGGTTTAGGAGTGGGTTTATGGGGATTTATGACCATTCTTCCAGAAGCACATTTGTGAGGTCACATACTGATGTTGGATGAGAAGGCCTGGCTCTCAGTCTCCACTCTAATTCATCCCAAAGGTGTTCTATCGGGTTGAGGTCAGGACTCTGTGCAGGCCAGTCAAGTTCATCCACACCAGACTCTGCCATCCATGTCTTTATGGACATTTCTTTGTGCACTGGTTCAAAGTTGCACAACAAAGTTGGGAACATGGAATTGTCCAAACTGTCTTGGTATGCTGAAGCATTCAGAGTTCCTTTCACTAGAACTAAGGGGCCAAGCCCAGCTCCTGTAGAACAACCCCACACCACAATCCCCCCTCCAAAAAACTACACTTGCACAATGCAGTCAGACAAGCACCGTTCTCCTGGCAACCGTCAAACCCAGACTCGTCCATCAGATGATCTCTTCACACTATGTGCTTCAGCATCCGCTGACCCCACTCCATCAGTTTACATGGCCCACCACTTCATGGCTGAGTTGCTGTCAGTCCCAAACACTTCCATTTTCTTATAATACAGCTAACAGTTGACTGTGGAATATTTAGGAGTGAGGAAATTTCACGACTGCATTTGTTGCACAGGTGGCATCCTATCACAGTTCTACACTGGAATTCACTGAGCTCCTGAGAGCGACCTATTCTTTCACAAATGCCTAGGTACTTGATTTTATACACCTGTGGCCATAGTGATTGGAACACCAGATTCTGATCATTTGGATGGGTGAGTGAATACTTTTGGCAATATAGTATATAAAGTATATTCTGTCATTGATATAAGATAATATATAAAGTAATTTCTGGAGTGAAAAAATAAAAATAAAAAATATATATCTATCTGAGACGTCTCACCTGTTAATTCCGGACTTGCATGTGAGCTGAAAGTTGTATTCACCAGCCTTTTCAGCACTGAAGATCAGATCAATATCCAGGGTCTGGTGCGGTAGCAGGGTCCCAAAGCCATCGTTAGGTTGTACATCAATGAACTAGAGCAGAGAAGGCAAGTGGTGGTATTTGGTAATGCAATGTGTTCCAATACTAAAGGCCACGATAAAATGCTAAATGATTGATTTCCTTTAGTAAACCAGATAATTAGCCATGAGGGTCGTCAGTGGATATGGATTAGTCCAAGATAAGTGTTGGACAATATAAACCTTTTATTACTGGTACCTTTATCAAGACCTTTCACTGAAGATATTATTCTAGCCCTCTCCTCTGGAATCTGTCGACATTTCCCAAAACAGCCATGTTAGGGACAGAAGGAACCGCCCATTGCCACCCAGAGTGACTATCCACAATCACGATTGCTGGCTGAACAGATCTGTTTCTGAAAAAGCCTTTGGCCATGTGTCATACCAGTGACCTTTACCAAGCACTTCCTCTGTTTGTGCAGGAAGTGTTTGGGAAGGGTGGGGTTGATCCAGCATGGACAGGCCGTTTGACTGCCATTTTGGCTCAGCATGAAGGTCTTGTTTCCTCGGGGCTCGCTGTACACCGGCTGCCCTGTGACCCAGTTTCTCAAAGATGGGACTTTGGTGCAATATGCACTTTGAGAGAACACCTGAAGAGAGACTTCTGTCAAACATGTTGGCGTACATCTCATTCATTAGACAATGTAAATGCTCATTTTTGAAGGCTGCATAAGTGTAAATACAGTTGTGATCAAATTTATTCAACCCCCACTGAAATAAAGTGTTTTGGCCAGTTTGACATTGATTTTGATCATTTCAGTCATCTTATTTACAATTATATCAAAGAGGCACTTATAAATTAGACAAACATATCATAATATTTATGATGGAATAACCACAAATGTCTTTACTGTGCTCACATCATTATCAGTTTTATTCAACCCCCTAGTGACATTATTTTTTAGTACTTAGTACAACATCCTTTTCCAGTTATGACAGCTTTCAAGCGTGAAGCATAGCTTGACACAAGTGTCTTGCAGCGACCTATGGGTATCTTAGCCCATTCTTCATGGGCAAAAGCCTCCAGTTCAGTCACATTCTTAGGCTTGCGCACTGCAACAGCCTTCTTTAGGTCCCACCAGAGGTTCTCAATTGGATTTAAGTCTGGTGATTGCGATGTCCACTCTAGAATGTTCCAGCCTTTCATGTTCAACCATGCTCTAGTGGACTTGGATGTGTGCTTCGGATCATTGTCCTGTTGGAAGGTCCAACGTCTCCCAAGCCGCAGGTTTGTGACTGACTCCATCACATTTTCCTCCAAGATCTCCTGGTACTGAAGGGAATTCATGGTACCCTGCACACGTTGAAGCTTTCCTGTACCATTAGAAGCAAAACAGCCCCAAAGCATAATTGACCCCCCGCCATGCTTCACAGTAGGCAAGGTGTTCTTTTGTTCATAAGCCTGGTTCTTCCCTCTCCAAACATAGCGCTGGTCCATTGTCCCAAACAGTTCTAATTTAGTTTCATCTGACCACAGTACACTGTCCCAAAACCTTTGTGGCTTGTCCACATGACTTTTGGCATACTGCAGTCGACTTTTCTTGTTCTTTGGAGTCAGTAAGGGGGTGCGTCTGGGCGTTCTGGCATGGAGGTCTTCGTTATGCAGTGCGCGCCTTATTGTCTGAGCTGAAACTTCAGTGCCCACATCTGACAGGTCTTTTTTCAGTTCCTTAGCAGTCACGCGGGGATTTTTCTCCACATTACGCTTCAGGTAGCGCACAGCAGTCGCGGTCAGGATCTTCTTTCTGCCACGACCAGGTAACGTTTCCACTGTGCCCTTTAACTTGAACTTGCGAATGATACTTCCGATAGTGTCTCTTGGAATATTTAACAACTTTGCAATCTTTTTATATCCATTGCCATTCTTGTGAAGAGCAATAACCTCTTCTCTTGTCTTCTGGGACCATTCTCTTGCCTTCACCATGCTTGGAAACACACCAGTAGATGTCTAGAAGGAGCTGAGTATCACAGTCCTTTTAAATCTGCCTAATTGGTGCTTATCATGCTTGATTGCTGCTCGTTGACATCCACAGATGTTTTCAATACCTGATGGAAAACACTGGAATGAACCTCTGTTCTTAGGAGTGGTAGTCGTAAAGGGGTTGAATAATTGTGTCAATGAAGAAATCACAAAAAGGCCATTTAATACTTTATGACAAAAAAAATTGATGCCATCTTAGTTGCATTTAGTTCTTTAACAAGTCCTTGTAAGATTTCATTATGAACACAATTACAAATGTGCACTGAATTCCATAAAACCCTTCGCAGCATTGGGGGTTGAATAAATTTGATCACAACTGTAGGTACTGTGCTAGATAGTAGATGCATAATATTGCACGTAATGTCATTTTTCTTTATTTTCAAATAGCTCAGTAAGGATTCAGTGTCTTAGACAGACTATATTTAACTAGTTAACAGTGTAACAATACACTGATTTTGATCTATGCATCAATTTTAAAGACTAATAATACATATATTAATACTGTTGGTCCAATGTTTGTACACCCATCTATATCATTAAACTACAAACTACACAATTATATATATATATATATATATATATATATATATATATATATATATATATATATATATATATATATGTGGTCAAAGAGAAAAGATGACAGCAACCATCTTAAGCCATATTGATCATGTCAATCTTTAAACGGTACACACTGAGAATCTAATTCATCATCTAAATGTATTTGATTGAGGATCACACTGAACACTCAGTTAAAATTTTTAAGATGGTCTTAACTCTGTGATGCTTCTGGAAAACTGGCCCGTCTGTACAGGAGAACATCAAACTAAGATCTCCTATTTGGCTGGAAGTGTCGTTCTTAAAAATTTAATCTGAAGTTTGAAATTAGTTTTAAAAAACAAATAAAGGTGGTTTAGTTAGGCATAAATAGTGTAAAAATAGTGTATAAAGTCAAATACTTCCACCTATAATCACATATTTAGCATAAATTAACCCTAGTTTCCATATTCCAGATATTGTAGAAAATAATGAAATAGGTAGAATTGATTTTTTTCTGAGGAACAGTTCTACTTCAACACAAGCGGTTCACAGATACACTTTGTAAGAAAAATGTCTAAACACAAGAAAACAAGATTAATACAAATGATTGTGTTCATACCAGAGTTCTTGAAATCAAAACTTAAAAAATAAGTATGAGTTGTATAACCGCATAATAATAATAATAATGCAATCATACTATCAGTTTTATATGAACAATTTTCAAATGTATTTAGTTTAACATTAGTTCATGTTTTGGGCACTATCACAAACAGAAACAAGAAAATCATTATATTAGAATTACATCATAATAATTTATTGTTATCAGCTCATTAACAGATCTTAAAATAAAGTGAACTACAGTGTCTAAAACTGGAATTCATTCATTCACAAAAAAGTCTCAAAAGTAGTGCATTTAATGTGAACTTCAGAGATCCAGAAATAACTCCTGTGAGCTTGTGTAATACACATCACATTAGTAACGTCTCCAGGTCACCATGCCAGAGAAAAGGTGTGACGGTGTGTGTGCAACTAACTACAGGATCTGGACCAAACAGCAGCAGAGCTGAAGATTACAGCCAGTACTGAGAATCATACATTTATTTATATCATATATATATAATCATTTATATATGATTTGATATTTTGGATTTTGGTTTTACAGAACACACAACGGCTGATGTACCAGATGATATTTCAGAATATGCAAAGAACACTACAGAAACCACTACACAGAAAGGATTTAGCAAAATTCTAATAATTTATATAATCAAATATGATTTTAGACATGTTCATCCCATTATTCAGGACCTGCCCAAGCAGTGTGCTGTCCTTCCGTGCGTCTAACGCCGCAGTGTGGGACAAGCATCAAGATTTGAGCTCTCCCCCATTGCCTTGACTTTAACTCAGAGAGACATATGTTAACACCGGGACTGCACACATATGTCAGTCACATATGTTGTGTCATGCTGGATACTACTGGGACAAAAGTGGACCTAGTTTTTTTTTCTTTTGAGTGGAAAAAAAAAAGACCTTTTGCAGATTTTTATGCAAGAATACAATCCTAATCAGACCTTTAAAAACTGTTAAATCTGAATTAATCTCACGAGGTCCAAGCCTGTAAAACATCTGATGACATGAGGACACCCATCTGACCAAGAAACGTGCCAACTTACTGATCAAATGTCTCACTCTTGGGCTGTTTAAGGCAAAGGGACTGCTAGTTCAACAGGATGGTGTTGAGCGTTTTCTTAAACACTACCTTCATTTCCTTTTTTCACATCCACCACGTAAACCACTGACAATTAAACACGTAACATAACAGCATGTAACTTGCAGAAACTTCACCTGGGCCCAGGACTGGCTGTTACACTTACCTTGGGGATCCGCACGAAGCCGAAATCCTGTGGCAGTAAGGAGCGATTGGAGAGTCGCACACCAGCCCTGACGGACTCGAAGACGGAACAGTGGCCAAAGTCCACCTGGGTGCAGTCGAACTCCAGATCGGATGTGGTGACAACTGCGTGGACCGGGACCCGTACTGGCCTGGCCTGATGGAAACGGTCCTAATTAGCCATGAAGGTCATCAGTGTGCTGCCAATGTCCTGCAGTGTCCCGTAACTAATAAAACAGGGGTCTCTTCCAAACGAGCACACTGACACCATCTTCCAATATAAAGAAAAAGGATTTCAGAAATGTTTTGCCATGAAATATACAAATGCTCTTATATAACAGGGCAGTTCTTGGACTGAACGGCTATGAAAATAACCAAAATATTGCTGGCTTTTGTCTCTGTAAGACTTTGACATGAATGACCTTGTTTATGTACACAGAGCTGGCGATTTACAGTTTCAGGTAGGTGGTGAACAAGGTGAGAAGGGAAAGCATGTGAAGCTCTGTGTGTGTGTGTGTGTGTGTGTGTGTGTGTGTGTGTGTGTGTGAGAGAGAGAGAGAGAGACTTTGTGTGTGTGTGTGTGTGTGTGTGTGTGTGTGTGTGTGTGTGTGTGTGTGTGTGTGTGTGTGTGTGTGTGTGTGTTTTGCTTTTGTGTAGATTTTTTGTAATATGGAATCCAGCCAGAAAGGATTTGGAGTCCATGAAAGTGCTTTGGCTTAGTGACAGATTGTGTGTGTGTGAACAAGTGTGTGCATTTCGGTGTGTTATTTTGAGTCTCCAATGCCGAAAGGCAAGCAGGTAGATTAGGGCCCTGGGTGCTCTGACCTGGATCGCAAGCTTCTCTGCGTGTGTGTGAGCTTGTGTGTGTGTGTTTGTGGCTCCCCCAGACACTGAGCTAGAGGTCGCTGGTCCACGCACACGCGTGTCTGAGCAAATGATGTTTGTGTTTGATGACCGTGATGGAGGATGTTGGTGGTAGGTCTGGTAGGGGGTTGTGGCAGGTTGGCGCACCCACGCCAGCTCTCTGGCCCGGGGCACAGGTTTGAGCACCGCACGGCTCCTGGCCTGGTGGACGGACTGGGTGGGGTGAGATCCTGTCCCCCCCCCACACACACACACTGGGAGGCGGGGGAGCAAGAGGGCCGGGCTTTGGAATGGGAACGCTAACCAGCGTCCAGCTCGGCGGATTATAGGAGCCCGCCCTCAACTCTCACTGAACCCCCAACCACCCACCGCTCAATGTGCAGCTACAGATAAGGCGAGCACTGCCGAACACACTTGCCATGCACCACAAATAAACCTGCTCCCTTATCAGAGGAATCCAGTATGGCAAAGCACAGTTTGCTCCTCAAGGGGTCTCCAGCATCTTGAAATAAGCCACATAATCATCTTGTGTTATTCAGGAGTTAAATTTACATAAATGCGACGTATTTTAAATTGTATACTTAAGGTATACATTTGTGGAACCTTTTCTCTGATGTCTTGAAGCTACATAGGACAAAAAATGTCTAAAACATATATATTTTTCATATTAATAAGAACTTTCACAACAGCAAAGCTTACTGTGCAAAAGTTAAGCTTTTACCCTTTGGGTTTGGCAGAGTAACTGTAGCACTCATACATTAAATACTAACGCAGCTTAGAGTAAATAGAACCTAGCAAGCCCAAGATAGCACACAATAATTTGCATAATGCTAATTGGATGCTTACTGGCTTTCCCTCATTGGTGGACGCATTAGAATTTCTGGCTAAACTTCTCGTTTAATAGTTGTGCGTAAGTAGAGAAAACCTGGCATGGAAAAGGAAGTGATTAGTGACGGAGCAGAGGGAGAGGAGCACTCCATGAGCTATTTTGGACTTATCTGGGGAGCATCTAAAAGGCACCTACTTGATCAGCCACGTGTACAGTGAGAGGAACCTCCAAGACTCCGGTGTCCTGGTCGAAGAAGAACTTGGCATCCCCTGGCAGGCTCCGTCTTTCAAAGAGGACACGTGGGACAAGATAAAATACACATTTCACTGGAAGGAGAAGAAAACACGTTTCATCAACAAGGCTGTTACGCTTCTTTTAAGATGAAGGTCTTTGACGCACTCGATAAACGACTATTTAACAGCAATACATCCACGGAAAATTTCTGAGAAATTTCCGTCCATGTCTGCATGAAGGAGTTTTTTTTTTTTTTTTTTCGAAACTCGCAGAGCAAACCACTTAAGCATGAAGCCTGCAACAACACAGAAGTGCCCTTGCACTAATATCAAAGTGGATGCGATGGTTTATAACCGGGCTTAATAGAGAAAGAGAGACAGAAAGAGAGAGAAAGAGGGACAGAGAGACAAACACAGAAAGAGAGTAGATATAGAGACAGAAAGCCAACTTGTATTAGTAGTTTCGTGCACTCCATGGCACTACCAGACGAAAGCACAGTAACCATGGTGATACCGGGTACAGGGTGTAGAGCAGTGGAATTCAGAGAGTGCAGTCAAACATCACATTACGTAACAGAGAAAGAGCCCGAGTGCTGAATTAGGTCTTACAGCATTCACTGTTGTCCACCTGGACGTAATACCTCCACTGTAGCTTCTGATTCTGCTCTGCAGCTTGGTGCTTTGACACCAGGCGGATGTGTCCCGCTCTAGGGCGAGCCTGAACTAAAATCACAGGTTCCTCAGTTTAGCGAGTAACCGGCAGGTCCTGTCACACGCTCGGTGTAAAACGCTCAGTACGCACGTTACATTACAAACGTAGCTCGGATGGATGCACTTCTGTATTGCTTATGAATCCTAAGCACATTGTATTAGTGTGTGCCGCGCTACTGTTCGTTTTCCACTGGAAGTGTCTTCACATAAACAGGAACTCTTTCTACAGCCAGTTTCATAAAAAAAATAATTGGCTGAGAAATCCCCCCCCCCATCTTATTATTTGCAAAAGGATTTGTTTTGCAGGTCATTAGGTTGGTGATTTTAAATGCTGTGAAACTCCCTTTTAAATACACAAGACCTAAAGGGAAATGACTATAACAAGCATTTTCGTGTGAAACCGTTTTGCAGAATTCAAGTAAAAATAAAACATCTTCAGATGTATCTTGTGCACTGCAGCATCTAAAACCTGCTGGGGGAGGCTCAGATGTCACCCCAGCCCAACCCGCGGTAATGGGCCTCGCCACAGTTGGGTCCGTTAGACAGGAACCGAAACTTAGAAGGGCTCCGTGTCTATGACTCCCTCTCCGGCACTTCTGACTGGACGCAGGCCGTTACTGTGGCCCGACGGGCCTGTGGTACACCACTAATACGTGGACGCACAGCAGTTTGGCAAAAGAAAAGGAGGAGGCGAATTCCACAGCTAGATAACGAGCAAGACAACAAACACGCAGTCCAAGGGTGGCAAAATCAAAATACCACGCGAGACATGTCGGCCTTTGTCACTTAGGAAAGGTTTTTCTTATGAGTGCGTTAGGCTAACCTATACGGGCTCTGCACAGGAGCCACAGGATGTTGGCCTCAGCGGGGCTACCGTGGGACGGAACCGCCGTCTTATCAATCCGGCACGAGCGACAATTTATTTAAGGAATCACTTGTTCTCAGCTAATAGAGTCTCGGTGGGAGCGCCACTCCTGAATTAGCTTGGCATGGCGATGTGGAAAAGCCCCGCGGGACTTCACACGGTCCATCTGTCGAAACATTGCTTATAGCTCAGTTCTGGCTTCTGACACGAAAGCGACCCGCGCCACTACCCAAATAAACATTATTCTACCGTTTCAGAAAGAGCTCCAATAGAAATGTGCTGCCTTGCCCTGTTTCATTTACCTGAACAGTCTGAGAGGTAAATCACACACACACACACACACACACACACACACACACACACACACACACACACACACACACACACACTCACACACACACACACACACACACACACACACACACACCGTTGAGGCCATACAACCCTCTCCTCCTACTCTGCGAGTCACTAGGGGATAACGAAGCTCATTTAAAGAGCTTTCACTTGCAGTGGGAACCAGATATCCTGGACACCCTTAGTCCCACTTCACAGCTTGCAATGTGCTCTTGAGTATTTTTTACAGTTAATACTATGTTATACTATGCTGGAAATCACACGGGAAAGTCCATTTGAGTTTACTTAACAACTCTAAACAGATATTGGTTTGCATGATTCTAATAGGTGATCATAAACTAACATTGCTTGGGAGCTAATTAGCCTTGATGCGTAACAACACTAATGGATACCATCCATATCTGGGCTAATTGATCATTTTTGAGGAAAGTGGAAAATGGTAGACAAATGGACTTTGGTTTTCTTATTCAAGCATTCCTTTAAAGCAGACACTATGAAAACAAACATGACCGATACATGAAGAAGACAAAATACATTTTCCTCGCCACACAAAGAAAAACAACGTAACAGCATAGATAGCAAAACAAGTTGAACAGGTGTGGGTTTCCCGAAACGTTTGTAGCGCTAAGTACTTCGTAACCTCGTATGAAACGTACGAGGTTAAGAAGTACTTAGCGCTAAGAACGTTTCGGGAAACTCACCCCAGAACGATAAATTATTAAGTTGAAATGAAACATGTAATTAAACATGTAAATTATATTTTAATCCATCAGTGATCACCAGCTGACACTTCTAACTAGTCAATCCAGTCCACAAAGATTTGCATTTATTTAAATAAACTATGATCTAGCCGTATGGTCCAAGCAGCAGATCAGCTCCATAAAAATCACCCAGATACATTTTAAATCCAAGACTTTACATAATATATTGTACATCTAAATATTTTATATCTATTCAGGCTGTATGCGTATGTTTGTGTATCTGTATTGGTAAGAGTGAGACAGACTGTGTGTGTGTGAAATTTATTTATATAATACTTTTCGCAAAATCATTGTCACAAAGCAGCTGTACAAATGTTTGGGTCCAGATCCCTAATGAGCGCCAGTGGTGACAGAGGCAAGGAGAAACTCCCTGGGTGGAATTAACGAAGAGGCCCTGGCAGGAGTCAAAGACTCGAGCCTGGGACCAGTCTATGGGTAATGCATCGTATATAGTCCATGTAGCTAGTTCAGTGTAGGTGTCAGCATTTCCTGTGTGTCTAGGGGAGGCAAGAAGTATCTGCGTCTATTGTAGTGTGTGTGTGTGTGTGTGTGTGTGTGTGTGTGTGTGTGTGTGTGTGTGTGTGTGTGTGTGTGTGTGTGTGTGTGTGTGTTCAGGCAGTAGAGAGACATAGAGAAAAGCATAAAATCAGTCCGTTCTATCTCCACCTTCTGACAGGACACAGAAATAATGGAGAGAGACACCACCGAATCGAATCTGACGCTGATCCTGGCCGACTGCGTAAGCATCGTGGTTTCAGAAATGATTCATCGACTCCACCGTCATAAAAACCTCCAGACAAAGGGAGACCGCCGTTTTACAAAAGTCACTCTAAGCCGGACCCCTTCGCAGTTTACATTGGCATCGTTTATCGAGCTAGCGCATAGTAACAGGACGCCACCGATAATGGGGGAGAAGAGAAAAAAAGAAAACCGCCGAAAAAGGTCACGATGAAAACGAGAACACTACAGTAGGTTATATAAGCAATCGAGCGAGTGCAAGCAAACCGGCGGCTCTGCACAGAGCAGCGGAGGAGAGGAGCGAGGGAGATAAGAGAGAGTAAGAGGAGAGAGAGAGAGAGAGAGAGAGAGATTCACCAAGGCACATTACTGCGGTTTCCTTTTCCCACTGTATCCAGCCCTCTAGCTTGGATCAAACTCATGTCGTTAAGGGCCAAGCCACCAGTCCTCAAAGCGACTTTGGTGGCCAATCTGTGTCCATGTTGAAGGACAAACATACACGCTCACATTTTAGGGCCTCTTGTGATCTGTTCTATAGTGGTGCAGTTCATATTAACGTAGGTATGATAACTATCTCACAGGTTAATTCAAATTCAAGCCTCTCAAAGTTATTAACTGTGTCTTTATTAGCTGTTATTGTGTAGTTTTAGGGGGAAAGTGCTCCATTTTTAATTAATTTCCAAACCTAATTTGGTGTATTTCTTATCTGGTAAAATACTATTTGAGTAACTTCTCAGTGAAGTATATGAGTGAATACGACATGTTTTAAATTGCAAACCCATTGAATAAAATTCAAACAAGTGGTACTTGACAAATTTAGTTTACTCCAAGTTGGCACAGGTCCCCAGCTGAATGCTTGCCTCATTTTTCAATGTGCAAAAAAAGAGAGAAAAACAAAGAAGAGTGATGTTCTTGGAACCGATTGCACCTTACAGTGTTTCCATGAATCAATCTTACACTATTGCCTGGTAATTAATGCTACCTGGGCAGAAACTTGAGCTGTGCGCGGAATTTCGACTTGGCCTGGACGTAGCCGGTTTTAGGCAGGATGTCTATGTGGTTCTTCATCTCCTTACACACCTCGAAGGTCACTCTGAGGGCTGTGCTGGCTCTGAAACACACGCAAACAAACACAAATGAACACCGGCCATCGAACAATGGAGCGAAAAGTTAAGCGACGAGGGGCCGCGGGTAGAGGAGGAAGCCGCAGCTCACCAAACATGCAGCGTGGAGTCCTGCTGGGCCTGCCCTCCTTCGCCAAACCCAGGGCTGTCAGGCACCAGCACATAATGACCTGTGCCATGCCACTAATACCACTGGAGCTGCCCCCTAAGCAGGACTCAGCCTTGTGACTTAGAGTGGCAGAAGTGCGATGAGTTTGCCACCGCATTGCTCATTTCTAGTTTCAGCCTGCTGCATGGATGAAGGATTGAGGAAGAAAGAGAACGCCTCCTGAAACTTTTAGATAGCTCCTCACTTTTATAAAGCCCACTAATTTGTGTAATATCCAATATTTGTCCAAGAGTTGTTTCAGCGTGAATTGTGCTTGTACCGGGGTGGCAAAATACAGAAGAGGAAATGTATACGTTGCTTCTAGTGAGCTGAACATATATTGTGCTGAGAATACTTGGTGAGACCACCCACAGTCACCTGATCGTTCGGCACGATTAAAGGCTCCCCGGAATGTGCGATGGTCTCCTTCGTCTGCACTATAGGGGTGACCTAGTTTTCATGGAGGAATCCGAGAGGCAAGATGCGCCTTGCGGGAAGGAACTTCCAAATCGAGGAGCTATAAATGGCGTTGCATCCCAGGAACTCTCCGCAGAATTCCGACTACGCACGCCTACAACTCGGAGCACAATGCCAAGGGCTTTCAGTTCTCTGTGACTCACCCGCAATGGGTGCGTGGTAATTTCTCAACTTCCAAGAAAGGTTCTGATGGCACTTTATTGAAGAGGCTTTAATAAAGACAGCTATGGTACTCCTACGTTAGTGACAGGACATGCTAGAAAGGGTGAATACAGTTGGTTAAATTAGTAGTTAAACGGTGGCAAAACATAGCACACTGGCTCAGCTCAGCCCACTGTTCCTGTGTAGATACACGCTTATGAATATTCAAACCATCTATAAGGGTGTTGCACGTGCACAGTGAATATATAATTTAGTCCCTTTGCAGTGTCCTTCAAGTCGGGTACCTCGGCCGTCCCTCAAGGGAGAGGCAGAGATGAGTTCAATGACGACAAGCCAGAAATTCCCTGACATTGCACTATTCTGTCAGCAGCTCATTTCGCTGCCTTTAGTAATGTGACCCACATAGTGAAAGGCTCAACAGATGGTGCAGGCTGCAGGCAAGGGCAGTGCTGGTCCGTGGACCGCGACTCTTTACTCACTGATGCCGCTGATTTTAATGGAAGCTCGTCGCCATTTTCCCCCCGATGATTTCAGGGCAGGCTTTGAATGAAATTAATAATTGCCTTTCGCAAAAACTGACATATTTCTGCCTGGACAGCACAACGGTATCTCTGTGAGTCTGAAATACACATCTAAACACAAAAACATTTCTACTCTGCCCGTATCAGACTGCAGTTGCTTAACTCCGGTAACGGGCCTTGATTTTACAATAACTGCTTTTACAGTAACTGAGGTAATATTTGTCTTGTCTTGACGGTAACTAAACAAACAGCTGGGAAAGTAGGGTAAACGTTACTGTTACTCGCAGCGGTGCGCCACGCCAGCAGTTTCCGTCAGTGGCATCCCACGTGGCTTTTGTTTATGTTTTGTTGTCTGTTGCACATGTTCTAAGTTTTGAGCAATTTCCACGTCCCACTCAGGTGCTGTATGCTTTGCGTCAGCATCTGCACCACCTGTGTCTTATGTCATTGTGGCCTGTGCTTTGTAAACCATTTCTGTTTGTGTAAATGATCATTAAGCTGGCTCTCTATAGTTGTGGTCAGTTTTGATTCAGTAGGTTCATTAAACTCTTCAGCTGGAGCGTTTGCTTGCTTTCTTTTCCTGCACACATTACGCCCGTGACAGAACGGCTGACCGTTTTTAGAAGAAGCAGTCCCCCTTTTGTTTTTTCTCCTTTTTCCTCTGCATGCTGAGTCGGTCTTCTCCTCCCTTCCAGCGGACTCGTTAGCCCGGCTCATGCGAGTACAGTGTTCCCCAGAGCTGGCTGGGGGCCGGGTCCGCCCAGAGCTCTCTGTGTGGGCATGGAAGTCCCAGAGTTCTCCCGGGAGGCGTGGACGGTTCTCCGATGCTTGCCGGGGATGTCGGTGCCATTACCATCTCACGCCAGGAGACCTGCCCTGCCTTTACCGTCTGAGGCAGCGAAGAAGCTGTATTGCGAACAACACCTCAGGTAGAGGAGCCCCAGTGTGGGGCCTTCTGGGGCCTACCCCTTCTTCAAGAACATATTACAAATACACAATAAATCACATTGCCTCGTAATTAGTGTCAGAAATGTCTAGATTTTTTTAGATTTAGAGATGAACAAATATTGGTCTAACAAATGTTTCCTGATCAGTCCCATTCACTGTAATTATGCGGAGAAGGGCACTGCAGTAATCAGCCGTGTGACAATGAGCCGAATTAACTCATTTTGGATTCGCTCATTTTATCTAATTTTACACAGTGCCCAGTTACTGTTCTTGGGCAAATGTTTCAAACAGGTTTCTTTTGTTCTTTAACAACTGTGAATGGCATCATCGACATAATTTAGCAGTGCTGCTCACAGCAAAGACAAAGTCAGAGAGAAAGCATCATCATGGCAGTGGCCATGGCAAATGAACACAACCACACTTTTCTCTTCATAAATAATTAATGATTCTTATTTTCACTGACGTGGCCAACTATAGGACATGTTGTATAGGACACTACATTGCCAAATGTATTTGCTCACCCATCCAAATTATTCTAATCAGGTGATCCAATCACTTTGATCGCCACAGGTGTATAAAATTAAGCACCTAGACATGCAGACTGTTTTTACAAACATTTGTGTAAGAATGGGTCGCTCTCAGGAGCTCAGTGAAATTCAGTGTGGAACTGATAGGATGCCACCTGTGTAGCAATTCCAGTCGTTAAATTTCTTCCTGACCTCAACCCGATAGAACACCTATGGGATGAATTAGAGAATTAGAGAGCCAGACCTTCTCATCCAACATCAGTATGTGACCTTACAAATGTGCTTC
Organism: Brachyhypopomus gauderio; assembly: GCF_052324685.1. Classification (NCBI taxonomy): domain Eukaryota; kingdom Metazoa; phylum Chordata; class Actinopteri; order Gymnotiformes; family Hypopomidae; genus Brachyhypopomus; species Brachyhypopomus gauderio. Next base: position 22,343,576 of record NC_135214.1, read on the forward strand.
TGGAAGAATGGTCAAAGGTCCCCATAAACCCACTCCTAAACCTTGTGGACAGCCTTCCCAGAAGAGTTGAAGCTGTTCTAGCTGCAAAAGGGTGGACCAACATCATATTGAACCCTATGGATTAGGAATGGGTCACTTAAGCTCATATGTGAGTCAAGGAAGGTGAGCGAATACTTTTGGCAATATAGTGTAGCTCATGCAGAGCTAGTAACATATTAGCAAACTATGATTGAAGTAAACCTGAAAAATACTTTTTTTGATGTTGGGAAATGTGTTTATTGGGATTTTCATTACAGAGATTGTGCTCTGCAGAAGTTGCAAGGCCCTCAAATCCTTCATCCTCAAAGAGATGAAGGTGTGAAATGGTGCCCCCTCTGGCCCTCCACCCCTAATGCACTAACTCCTCTAATGTCCCTCACTGAGTCTCCCCCAGCTCAGGCACCGTTGTGTCACTCTCGATGCCTGGCAGGTCCAGATGGCAAACGTGGTGTGTGTGTGTGTGTGTGTGTGTGCCCGTGTGTGTGTGTGTGTGTGTGTGTGTGTGTGTGTGTGTGTGTGTGTGTGTGTGTGTGTGTGCCTGTGAGCGAGCCCTGGAAGGCTCTTGAAGGCCTTCACACACTCAAAGGTCCACCCATATTATTGTTCCAGTGTGCCTGTGTTCCGCCTCTACGCTTATACTGTACTGTGTGAAAAGCTGCAGCAGTCAACCCACATAGTGTGGCAGCCGCACTGAAAAGAAAACTTGGAGGACTTTCAGAGGTTTTTATTTTTTTTTTTACTCTATATTAGGAATCCTGCAGCCCAAATTCAGAAGCAGCACGCAGCTCGCAGAAGAAGCAGAGGGGAAGAGGACGCCCGTGTGTGTGTGTGTGTGTGTGTGTGTGTGTGTGTGTGTGTGTGTGTGTGTGTGTGTGTGTGTGTGTGTGTGTCTGGGGGGGGGTGTTTTTGTGTGTGTGAGGTATAACGGTACAAAGGATTCTAAAGGGTATTAATCACCTCGGTGAGCTGGGTTTTGTTTGCGTGCATAGCTCTGTGTCTACATGCGTGTATGTGATGGTGCGTGTGGGTGAGGGTCCATCTCTGAGTGGGGAGAAGACACCTGCTACACAGAAGACCAGGAGCACAGGATTATTCTGAGCTGGATTTAGTCCACACAGACCTACATGTCAACTGTTTTTGCATCTTGAATCAGAGCTAGGTTCCTTCTCTGTAGTGTGAATACTTTAATCACTGCAAGCATGTTTTTTATTTTTGGAAAGGTGTATTTATATTTTTCAGTAAGACCAGCATTATGGTGTGACAGTGAGAGTACATATACCATGGGGATTCACTTAAGTGAATCTGTAAGTATCTATCACTCTCAAACAAACACAGAAACTCAAACCAACATCGTATTAAAAACATTTACATAACATAATATATACATAATGTATTGACCAGTGGTCAGACCCACCTGCTTTGAACTTCAATGCAGTCTTGGTAAAGACGATCATACATGCAGATCCTCAGGTCAACACTGGGCTGGGTGACCCACACAGGAATGCTCTCAGCCACACCGCGGACCAACACCACGATCTGCACATTCCAGAAAGCACGCGTGTGGCCGATACACAGGAGGCAATGTCAAAGCCAAAGGCTCCTGGCCACATAGCACTGCTTACCGCTTGACATTCAGCCTGTGAGAATGTGATCCGGACGTCGAGTCTCGTCTCCCCTGGGAGGGTCGGTGTGAACACCACGGGCACTTTGACACTCGTGAACGGGCCCACATCCCCTTCGTGTGCCTGAGGGGAAGAGGAAAGCAGAAAGATTCTCCTGACATGGAAACATCTTGTCAAATGTGTTTTCCCTACATTGCTTCAACAACAGGACTACAGTAGCAGAGCCAATCTAGAAAATCTAGAAGACTCTAGAAGGTGACAAGACAAACGAAAAGAAAAAAAAGAAGAAGAAAGTTTCTGTTCTCCAAACAGGGCAGTTGAGAGGATAAAACGTAATGTCTAAAAGGGAGTCAATAATTCAATGAAGGAACATGCTAAACCTCCCTGATTACAATTTCAATTATTTTCTTCTCTTTTTTCTGGCTAGTCAAATTCAATATATGACCAAGTAAATCACGCCAGCAATTTTCTGCAATTGGCCATCACTGCAGTTCCCATGTGCAGGCGATACTTAGCAGGTTTTATGAGCCTGTGGCTATACAGAACTGGGAAGCCTCTAAACCCACCAGAAGGGTATTAAGGTAAACTGAGTGATATTAGACACATGGGAGGCAGGAATCAGAACAAAATGCCTGCTTGGCTGTCACCATTGCAATATTCTGTAATATATTCCCACTATATTCCATTTCTTATCCATGTGTGTGAGCTAGGGAGAAGACCTATATGACTGAGAATATCATAAACCTTTCAGAAGGCAGTTCTGTACTCAAAACAGTACAATTTTGGACACTACACTCCATAATGCTTTTCTGGAACTACAAAAAAGTATTTATGGATGTAGTAAAGTTTATTTAAAACATTCCAGACAAAATGAACGCTGGCTACTCACTGCCCCAATGCTGATTTCAGAGGGCTGGAAGACCCGGTCCTGTTCACCCACTGTGACCCCGCCCTCCGAACCCACGCTGCCAGAACCCTCCTCATCTCCTGTAGCCTCGAAGCCTGAAGACACGTTATAGCTGCCAAAAATGTACCTAAAATCAACAGTCACTGCCATCTTTGAAGCTGGTTTGCACAGGGAAAGTGCGTTAATTGGAGGCAACATCCTTAGAAAAAGTATTAGGACACAAAAATGTTATTTTATGTTCACCTGATTTTACTTCAGTGTGGCTTATGTGCTCAGTACTTTCTTGGTCTGGTTGAACAGCTTCTGAACCAGGATTCCCAACAGTAGTGCCACTCTCATCGGGTGCCTAAATAAAAATATACTTTTTTAACTACGAATGTATACTGAAATGTACTGAACGTACACTGAAATGTACTGAACGTATACTCAAAAGTACTGAATGTATACTGATGATATTAATTCAGCCATCAGCCATCTAACACCTCATTGATGCCACCTTTCATGAAAACATTACATAATGTTAACTGAGGCCTCACGGTAAAATCAATGGAATAAAATTCTACACTAATATGCTTGTTGTATTAGTTGACTTAGCAGGTTAGAAAAAAAATAGTGCTCACTTACTTGTGTGCTAACACAGGAATGCTGGGATAGATGGTGGAGGAAAGGGCAATCGCTTGAGAGGGGACTTAGTGCATAGCGTGTTCCCAAGGCCCCCCTGTTGGTCAGGGTGATTACCCGTGAAATTGTCTCCCCGACCACATGCGTGCCGAAGTCAATGAGGCTGCTATCAACAACCATCTGGGGAAAACGGTGACAAAAGAAAGACATAACTATTCCAGAAAAAGTCTCACCATCGCCAAAAAAAATCGGATGTATTATATATATATAAAGAACACATTGTTAATTTGAATAATAGCGCGGCAGTTCTTACCTCACATCTTTTCCTTGTGCACTTGACAGTCACATAAAAAGGGCCGTTAGCCGACTGCAGCTGGATGCTACCATCCAAATCCTCATTGAGCTGAAAGGAACGGAGAGCAAGTTCGTTCTTGGACGTGGTTTTCCACAAAAGAATGATGCGTGTGTGTAATGAATTCCCAGTAGCTCTATTTTTCATAAACAATATGAAAATATCATCAAAATGTATTTGTTAAGGATATTAGTGATTACACTTTGGGGTAAAGTCTCATTTTCTTTTTCGTCTGGCTAATACAGTAGGCAGGCAGCACCCAGAAAATGTTAATTTGAAACGTGGGCGTAGAGCACAGCTTTTTCTCAACAAATAGGAAGCTCTGTTTTGAGTCGATTTGTAAAAGTGAAGGCAATCAAGCCTTTATCTGTGATTGACCACCTTAGGAGGCTCTTCTTTACCCACAGGAAAGTATCAAGTGATCACTGACAGTTCCAGAGCTGTGCTCTCATGAAAAACCAAACCTTCTCGTGGGAGTTGCTTTGGAGAACAAGAGTGCATGAAATACCCAGTTGTATGTATGTATGAAAAGATGCTCCTTAAAAACAGCTGGAGACCAGGACTGGCAACAGTAATAAGGCTGAACATTAATTATTTTGGTATGTGTCGTGGAATAAATGTACGTGTACATACAGGACACACAGAACATGTGGCACTACATCCTGATTCGCTGGAACGTCTCAGTAAGGTCAAATGGCAGCGATGGAGAGAACCAAATAATCCTTAGGAAAGTAGACCTTGTTCGCAGGAAACACCTTTTAGATCCTATAGCTCCAAAGTTTCAATCCTAATTTGCTTTTGGAGCGTATTCTGGCACCTGGCACACTGCCACGGAGCGGAGCATATTTTGCTTGCAATTCAGCCACCACAAGTGAAATCCCAGATTTCACAGGTTCAGTTTGGGGTGAGAGATTTAGCCTTGCACTTGCAGGATGACATCCCAGCATAACAACCCTGACTGTGCTTTGACAGCAGGACTGAGGTTATCAGAACATGACAGAAGAGCGTGCCGCGGGACTTCTCTGCTGCTCCACACGGGAGCTTGCAGGGCGGCGTCTGGCTTTCTTCAGGCGTGAACTTCTCTCGCATGGTGCGAGCTCAAAACCAAAAAGACCAACATGGTCTGCGTCTCCCTCGGGCTGTCAAAGGTCCAAATGGCAGGCATCTGGAGGAGTGCTCAGAGCATGGTGGTCTTGGAGTCTTATCCCTCATGATCACAGTCAGCTCAGGCTCAGACGTGAGTCACTAGGAGGGAGGCTTAACTCGGAGCTCTTCCCAACTGTGAGAAACCGTGTACAGCTGCACCTTCTGAAATCAGCTGAGCAAAATTTACACAAGGACACTTCTGAGTTCACTGGCATCTCCTACTGTCACTTGGCTGGGTCGTAATGGCCATTCGACATGTTGAACCAATGTTGAGGTAGTCTTGATTTTACTGCTTGCAATTTCCTCTCTTTACAAACTTTACAGGCTCCCAGCTAATAATCAGCCTTGATTGGTTGAGTTTGGATGACTGGCTAATAAGCAGTTCTACTTTCAAAATACACACTCACTCTCTGCTCTGATTCAAGTATACCCGTATCTACTCTGGTATTGAATAGTGCAGCCTTGTATAGAACAGTATAGTCTGGTATAGAAAAGGAAAAGCCATGCTGGAGTCCAGCCTTATTATGTTATAATGGGTTGACCAGAAATTGGAGATGTGAACTTGTTCACTGCTTAAAACGTTCCACACCCCCTTTGGTTTACTTCTTATTTTACTTCAGGCATGTCAGTCTTGCCGTAGCATCCCTGTCTGTTTTCCTGTCAGTCTCTCCAATATGCTTTTTGTTTTGGTTAATTCCTCGCCATTGTTCATCCCCTGTTTGTGATGGTTAATCTGAGTTCACCATTGTTCCAAGCTGTTGGTGTTTTTAAGTCTTTTATTTCCATGTATCTAGACCCTTTGGTTTTCTGTTTTACTTTTTGCGAAGCATTCTGTTGTTTCTTCATTTTTCAGTACATTGATTTTTTTGTTTATTTGTGTTTGTGGTTTCCGTTCTCTTGTATAAATGTTCTCGTATAGAGCATGCTTCTACTCTCACATCATTACATGACATCACTGAATCAATTCTGACGTTTTTGGACTTATCTATTTCTGTGCTTGGTTGCATACAATGTCAAGGTACAATGAGCTGCATAAAATACATTCACTGGCCACTTTATTAGGTACACCTTTCTAGTACCGAGTAAGACCCCCCTTTGCCTTCAGAACTGCCTTAAGCAGAGTCGGTCAGAGTCAGAGTGAACTTTATTGTCATTCACATTGTACAAGTACGAGGTGACAAAATATCGTTCCCTGGGGCCCAGAGCAGCCGCTGTATCAGAAGGCGCGCTGCCGTTAGGCCTACACAGAATTTGGGGAGAAACATAAAGAGATAATCACAAGGAGGAGACAAAAAAAATGACCACAGATTATTCTAGCAACAGGACAACAGTCTGTGTGCACGCAAAAAAATCCCCATAGCACATACAAGCAGAGAGAGGCGTGATTCATCTAGAGAGGGGAGGGGGGAGCCAGAGGCCTGGCACACAGTTTTTGTGTCAAAGTTTGAAAGAAACGGAAGAAGAATGTCCTTTGTGGCACAGATTCAATAAGGCACGTTATCCTGTTGGTAGTAGCCATCAGAAGATGAGTACACTGTGGTCATAAAGGCATGGACATGGTCAGCAACAATACTCAGGTAGGCTGTGGCATTGACACAATGCTCAATTGGTACTAATGGGCCCAAAGTGTGCCAGGAAAATATCCCCCACACCATTGCACCACCACCACCAGCCCGAACCGTAGATAAAGACAGGATGGATCTATGCTTTCATGTTGTTGACGCCATCCGATTGTCCTGGTGTGGTCTTCTGCTGCTGTAACCCATCCGCCTCAAGGTTCAACATGTTGTGTATTCAGAGATGCTCTTCTACATGAACCAGTTGTAATGACTGGTTATTTGAGTTACTGTTGCTATTCTATCAGCTCAAACCAGTCTGGCCATTCTCCTTTGACCTCTGGCATCAACAAGGCATTTGGGCCCACAGAACTGCCGCCCACTGGATATTTTCTCTTTTTCGGACCATTCTCTGTAAACCCTAGAGATGGTTGTTAATAATCTACTGCGTCCCCCTTCATCTCCACTGGCCCCTACATCTGATGAATGTAACACATTTCTTAGTTTTTTCACTAACAAAGTCTCAGCTATCTACCAGGATTTGCTGAAGGTTCAATCACGTAGTTCTTCTTTCTCCACTTCCTCCCAGATGACTGTCTTACCCTCTCTGTCATTCTCCACTTTTTCTTTAGTTAGCTCTGATCTTATAATTAAACTCCTCACCAGTTCTAAGTCTACTACCTGCATTCTTGATCCTATACCTACATCTCTGCTTAAACAGGGCGTCTCTTCTCTATCCTCATCTGTCATCTTGTTAATCTTTCCCTTGTTTCTGGTCACGTTCCGTTGGAATTAAAGACATCTGCCATCACTCCAGTTATCAAAAAACAGAATCTTGACACTACTGTTCTAAATAATTATCGCCCAATATCTAATCTACCATTTCTCTCAAAGATCCTTGAACGCGTGGTGGCCTCCCAACTACTTCTGTACATGTCTTCCAATAATCTTTTTGATATTTTCCAGCCTGGCTTCCGTGCTCGGCACAGCACTGAGACTGCTCTTGTTTATGTGTTAAATTACCTTCTTCTCTCCTTCGATAATGGCTATGCTTCTCTTCTTTTACTCCTCGATCTCATTGCTGCCTTTGATACAATCAATCATGCAATTCTGCTCTCATGGCTCCGTGATCTTGGGTTTTCTGGTACCATTATTTATTGGTTCACTTCATACCTTTCGGATAGTTGTCAGTTCATACACTTGGGCAATTGTAAATCCGATTTAGCTCCGGTTGCTCAGGGTGTTCCTCAGGGCTCGGTGCTAGGACCACTGCTCTTTACCATTTATATTCTGCCACTCGGTGAGTTGTTGTGACAGTGTGGATTAAAATACCATCTCTATGCTGATGACACACAGCTTTAAACCTCATGCACCCTTCCCACCCCCATTCATCACTAAATGTATCTTTGAATTCAACCTGGGGCTACATGCTAATTTTCTTTTATTAAATGCCCATAAGACTGAGTTTCTTATTATTGGTACTAAGTTTCTGGCCTTTTCCCTTGCCAATACATCGCTTACTGTTGCTGGTATGCCGGTCAACTCATCCCCTGTTGCACGTAATCTTGGGGTTCTGTTTGATCCGACTCTTTCATTTGGACCTCAGATACGTTCACTCACTAAGTCAGCCTTCCTCCAACTCCGCAATATCTCCCGCCTTCGTTCATTTCTGTCTCCTAAATCTGCTGAAACCTTGGTTCACGCTCTCATCACTTCCAAACTAGATTACTGCAACTCTCTCTTCTATGGTCTCCCCTCTAAGTCTCTTCGGTCCCTTCAGACTGTTCAGAATGCTGCTGCTCGTGTTCTGATCCAGTCAAGGAAGTACGACCATATAACACCTGTCCTAGAGCATCTTCATTGGCTTCTGATAAATCTCCGTATCCAGTACAAAATTCTAGTACTCACTTTTAAAGCACTCTCTGGTTTGGCTCCCATATATCTGGCTAATCTTTTGCACCGCTAAAAAGCACCGGTCTCTTAGTTGTTCCCAGATTCAAGTTGAGCACCATGGGTGGTCGATCTTTTAGTGTGTTGGCTCCGACCCTCTGGAACTCTCTTCCCCTCTCTCTCCGTCTTTTACCATCTCTCAACACAGTCAAGGCTCAACTAAAGACCCATCTATTTAATCAACATTTTCTCACAACTTCCTCTACTTAGGTCAATTCTATGGGATTTCTGTTTTTCTTTCTATTGTCTTTCTATTTATTTTTGTCTGTTTTGTTCTTGTCTGTTCTTTTTTGTATTTCTCTGAAAAGTGTCCTTGGGTACTTTGAAAGGTAACTATTATTATTATTATTATTATTATTATTATTATTATTATTATTATTATTATTATGGTTGTGCATGAAAATCCCAGTAGATCAGCAATTTCTGAAATACTCAGACCAGGCCGTCTGGCACCAACATCCATGCCACGTTCAAAGTCACTTAAATCTCCTTTCTTTCCCATTCTGATGCTCGGTTTGAACTGCAACAGATCGTCTTGGTCATGTCTACATGCCTAAGTTAAGTTGTTGCCAAGTGATTGGTGATTCAACATTTGTGTTAATGAGCAGTTGGACAGCTGTACCTAATAAAGTGGCCAGTGCGTGTACATGTGCAAATGAGTTCACGACACTTTGGTAAAACTAAAGTCTTAAAGGTGGTGTAAGCTAAAGTGCAATAAGGAACTGGCATAGATATGGGCCTTTACTCTGATGAACAAGAGCAACTTGTAAGAAAAACTTACCAATGGTCTAAAAACTGCCTCCAGTTCACAAGACATTCCTGCAGACAGGGGCCCGGGTGGCATGAAACTGGAATGAATTCAGAACAGAGATTAGGAAAAGGTTATACAAAACTTCCCAAAGGTTGACAGACAGAAACTGTACTGCCCATGTTAATCTACAGTCAATGTAATAAGTATTCAGTCCTGTTTACTTGTTGCACACATGGTGTAGTATATTTGATTGGCTATACATTTTTAGCAATCAATCTGAACTTAATCAATCATAATGATGAATTTAACTGAGTTTTTACAGAGTTTCGAAACCGAAAAAAAAAAGTATTCAGACCATTTATTCAATACTTTGTAGAAGACCATTTGGAAACAATACCAGCTACAAGTCTTCTTTGATACATGTCTGCACGCTTTACACACCTGCAAAGGGTCTGAATACTTTCTAAAGTATGGGATGCATGGTTTCTGAAGCCGAACCTAAGCGTAGAAAATGGTGGATACTGAGGAAGGCAGGATCCAAACAATGCCATCAACTTTTTCCACAAGGCAAGCAAATGTAGGTGTTTTAGCAAGAAACTGTGACGCTCGATATAGGAGGCACGACGAACGTCAAACTGTGCAACGTATAACATTTATTGAATTAACAAACACGTGAAGCTCTGTGCGGAGTGCAAACGGAACACACACCTCTCACACAGGCACGAAACTTTAGACAAAGACGAGCACAAGACACTGCGTGAACGCACATTATATAGGTGATTAACACAGACCCTCGTGATCTCGAGACAAGGCACAGGTGATACTACGAACACGCTCACGGACAACCCACACCCACGGAACTACTTATATGGACATAACAGCACGCAGACAACATAGCGGCACGCCCACAGGGAAGGGTCCGGGTCTGTCACCGTAACAGAAACTTAAAAACAGATACCGGTTGAGGACAAGTACAATTTTATCAACTATGTCCAACCATCCATTTACTGTCTTGGTGAACGTTATAAACGTGTTACATTTTTTGTATACCACTGGTGTCAAAACTGGGGTTAGTCAGTCATCTGTCACTTGGCTTGGGGCTTGTAATATGTATGAACTCATTTACATGGGGTTGTGTGGATACTATCAAGTTGCATTATTCTGCCCCTGCTTTAAATATAAATCAGTGTTTTTGTTTATACACACACAACTACAGAATTCCCATGAGATTAGACTTACACCAGAATGGATACACTAGCAAATTACTACAAACATAAGTGCACTTGCAGAAGGATGATTTATCATCATAAACATTAATATAAACAATAATTATATAACTTTTGTAAATGTCTATAGACCAAACATTGACAATCCATCCATTTCATGTTTTTTTCATTAAGCTCTACAATCTTTCTGATTCTCCATTTATAACTGGAAACAACTTCAATATGGTCACTGACCCATATTTGGATATGATGCACATCGTCAGCAATCTACAGAAACAATAAAATAATGCATGTCTGACTTTATGGTTTGTGCCTTAAACACCTTATTTTGAAATAATTACAATTTAATTCTCCAGTTCACCGCTCAGTAATCTTATCGTAACTCCATTAAATCTAGCATCTCAAACATACAATATATTTTGAGTTAGTGTATTTTTATGCTCTGTTTCATTCTTGTTACTGTCATTAAATGCTTCAGTTGGAGACTTGCATTATCCAAAGAGAACCTCAAAGTTGTGACGCGCGGGCAGGGCGAAGGATGAGACACTGAATCCTTGCTTCACAGACAGTCACTTTTAATTTCACACAGAGATTGTGCAACAGCGCATGAGAAACACTCAAACACGCACACAGAAATGTGTAGACTCTAGACAACGACGAGCACAGGACACTGCGCGAGCGCACATTAAATAGACAAATCACATTAGTCCCACGTGATTACGAGACGAGCCACAGGTGAGACATATTATCACAGGACATAACCACCACCACGAATATCCATAGACGCAGACGATGCACGTGGACAACGTAAACACACGCCCAAAAGGGAGGGGCCGGGGTCCTCAACGTGACAAAAGTAAATTACAATATGATACAATATAGCCCAATGAATTTACAAAAAAAACCTCAAATTGACAGAAACAGTTTGAAAACATTAACTAATTTGGTGAAATTTTTAGCATACTTAGTAAAACATAAGGAAGAAAAAAACAATGATTACAGGAATCAGTGCAAGAAATTCTTTTTTTCCAAAAACAATATTCATTAGACCAAGATCCAGAAGCATAAGATATCACCAAGTTTCTCATTAATATGAACCATAACACGTGAAGAATTTCATAATGCCCTCAACCACTTGCTTGATAATAAAGCACTGTTATGTCTGGAGCATCCATCTTGCCTCTTAAGGGCATTTCCCACAATCCTCTTGTACATTCCCAGTCCCCAGCCTATTCCAATTGTGTTTTTAACAGTATTTTGTCTGTGTAGTTAAACCCCTCAGTTTGATGTCTGTGCTCTGGCTAGTCTTAGTGTTTCCAAGCCATTTCTGTGTAGTTTTGTATGCCACTCTGATTCTGATCTTATAAATGGATTTTTTCAGTTTTCTTTTACCCGGCCCTAGTGTGATTATTTTGCCTGTTTATTCTCTAAGCTTGTTTTTTCCTTTTTGCTTATACCTGTGGATTGCCCGTTTGCTTATTATTATATTGAACCTTATTATCTATGCCTGCATTCAACTCCTCTTCTGCATACCAGGCCTGACAAGCACCAGGACCTGACAGCTTTCTTGCCAAGTTCTACAAGCACATTTGGACTCTACTCATTCCACTTTTGACCAGATTGGTAGATAAAACAAAACAAAAGATAATGTAACTGTCATGTTACAGTCTGGACCCCTCCCTTTGTGCATGTGAATGTGTAGTTAGCATCCATATATGTACTTCCTGTGAGTGTGTTTGTTTGAATATGTCAGTCAAATGTGTCACACTCAGGGATTGTTATGTGTTTAGTATATATTGTGTGCGTATATGTCCCGTGCTCGTGCTTTTTTGAGTCACTACCTGTATGTAAAAGTGCTATTCTCGCTGTTAGCCAATATTGTTAACAAACCACTCATCTCCTCACCCTGCTTCTTACCTCGCCTGTGACAGGAAGATGAGCCACTAAAGGATGCCTGGATATAGGAGCAAAAGAAAGAAGGGTAATCACGAGAAAAAGGAGACGCGTCATCACAGGCTTTTCCCTGTGTATCCTCGCGCTGCTACCAACAACGCAAGGGAAGCAAGGGAAAAGCAATTTGCGAATACTGAGGTACGCTCTCGAGGCAAAGGAGGACGGTTTTTCCCAGGATCTCGCAGACCAAGCGAGGCGCAACGCGACCAGCCAGCCAGCAAGGAACTCCTCCTCAGTGCCAGTGGCAGACGAGTACAGATGAGCTGATGACGCTCTGTACCAGAGTAATGTCTCCGACCCCTTCACAGTACAAGTTCGGGGAAGAGGACTCTGAGGAGGAGGGTCCGCCTCCCTCTGTGTATCCCTCTGTGTATTCAGGACACCGTGGATTAGGAGACGAGGTCAGTCCTCCTCTGTCAGAATACTCGGATGAGTCTGAACTCTGCAGGGAAGAAAACACCAGCCCTTCTCCCTCAGAGCGCTGTCTGGAGGAAGACGAGGGAGACCCCATCAGCATGGTCGTACCACAAGGAGTAGGAGCACCGAGCAGAGAAGTGTCCCCTTCTTTCCTCTATATGTAGTGCCCGAGGGCTGCACCTCAGAGGATGCCAGTATGAGAAGCTATATCTCTTCGAAAGACGAGGACAAGATGGAGGCGGAAGAAGAGGAACCTCCTGACCCTTTTGAGAAAAGAATCAAATGTCAACATGCTAGAGACAGGTGGGGTTCAGAGGCTGTGACACACATGAATTCCAGGAACAGGCAGGGGTTAAGACAGGGGAATCCAAATGATAAAATTCGAGGGAGCAGGCTAGAGATGAAACAGGACCAGAGAACAGAGATTTCCAAATGCATACTTGAAAATGCTTAGCATGCACTCATGATAAGGTAGCAATACTTCACAACTAAGGGAAGGGAAAGTGAGCCTTATATATACTGGGACAGAAACAGGTATACTCAATAATCCAGTGATGATGATCGCGTTATGGCTGTTCGAGCTGAGAAGAGTGAACAATTCTGGGTGTGGGAGTTATGTTGATTCGGTGACGTGACAGTACCACCCCCTGATGCGGATGGCTGTAGAACAAGGGTGACCAATGAGGGTCCTGCAAAGGCGGCCCCGTGGACGAGGGGCAGGCTTGTGCAGATAGCATGCATGGAAGTCCGCTAGGAGTCCAGGATCCAGTACGTCTCTCCGAAGGACCCAGCTCCGCTCCTCCGGGCCATAACCCTCCCAGTCAAACAGGTACTCCAGGTTACGACCCCGTCTCCTGGAATCCAGAATGAGGTTAATAGTGTAGATGGGATCCTTTTTGCTCATAACATGAGAGGAAGGAACATCTTGAGGTAAGCTCACTCTCAAGGGACATGTGAAACGAACATGACATGCGACAATGCTGAGTTAACTTGAGACGGTAAGTAACTTCATTAACTTCATTTCAGTAAAATCATTAGTCGATTTCAAAAGGATCAGTACACTTGGGACCTAATTTATGATAAGAGTCTGTTGAACGAAGGTTGCACATGGATAACCACATCCAATCACCGGGGTTGTATGTCGTTGTAGCACACGTTCTATCCATTGGTGTGTCTCCTCAGATACGTTGGAGACTACAGGAGAGCATGGGCAACTGGAATCAAAGAACATGCTCAAAATCGTACTGCAGGTGAAAAGCGATCGACTTCGATCAGGACTGATCAGGACTGTTGCCTAGGGAACAAGGCAGGTCAGTAACAAAATCCATAGTAATGTGTGACCAAGGTCTCTCTGGGACTAGGAGAGGCATGCGCTTGCTCGCTGGTAAGGTTTTAGGGACTTTACTCTGACTACATATAGTGCAGGGAGCAACAAATTGGTGCACATCTGTGATCAGCGACTCCCATCAATATTGGCTAGACAAAGTTGTCATGTTTGTGTCTACCCTGGGTGACCAGTCGTAGCAGGTGAGTGAGCCCATGTGATAAGCTGCTCCCTACATGAGCTGGGGACGTATGTCCTGTCTACGGGACACTCAGGCAGAACGTCCACCTCGGGGAGTAGCCGCTTGATCTTGTCATCAATCTCCCACCTGATGGATGACAAATGTACTTGCGGGGAAAACTTGCTAAACTGATCGAAACAGTGAAAGCGAAACTGACCAACAGGATCCCCATCTGAGGCAGATACTTTGAGCAGTCTTGACAGGGGTCAGGTAGGAATTCCCATCTCTTTGACCAGCCCCAGTACGAAATTCCCCTCCGCACTGGAATCTACAAGGGCTGTAAGATAACGAGGGGACTCAGAGTGAATAAAAACAGGTATAGTCAAAGCTTTGGGCACCAACTCACTATCAGTAGGAATCATTATTTTAGTACATGACAAGGGTCTGGTTTCGTCACTAGGAGCGTGGAAGCGCAGAGGGCGAACTGGGCATGTACGGATAGTGTGCCCCAGGTGGTCTTCCCGAGGTTTCTTCCTATTCCCCACCATCATGGGAGTTTTTCCTTGCCACTTGTTGCCTCTGGCTTGCTCATTAGGGATTTGGACCCATATGATTGTTAATCTTGTAAATCCTGTAAAGCTGCTTTGTGACAACATGTGTTGTGAAAAGCGCTATACAAATAAATTTGATTTGATTTTATGATGATTGTGTGAAGGCTGTTCGAGCTGGGAAGAGTAGGATTCCTGGTGTTGTAGTTATGTTGGTTCGGTGATGTGACAATTATATAAATTAGGCTTTGGAGAATCAATTCTAAAATGGATTAAAATTTACACACAGTCACATTCATTACTATTTATTTATCTTTCGCATCTTTTCTTAGTTTTTCTAATCTCTTTAATTGTTGTCAATGCCGTTGGCCAGAGGAGGATGGGTTGCCCCGCTGAGTCCTGGTTCCTCTCAAGGTTTCTTCCTTATGCTCTTAGGGAGTTTTTCATTGCCACGGTCACCTTTGGCTTGCTCACTGGGGGCTTGGACTGGGTCACTTGTAAAGCTGCTTTGTGACAACAACTGTTGTAAAAAGCGCTATATAAAAATTTTTGATTGATTGATTACTAACGGACTCACATCACCAAACTTCACACTTCTGAGAGGTGCTTGGCAAGGATGTCCACGCTCACCACACTCACCATTTTCTCAGTAATTGCAGTATGGTTAGAAAAAGCGATATATTTGACATATCACAAATACAAAAGATATTCAAACTCACTCAGAACATGAAATTGTAACATTGAGTGCGACTTGACAAACAAGGCAGCGTTCAAAGTGAAAGACACTAACGTCACGTTAATTGAATGGATAGGGCGATAGCGCACACTAAACATGAACACATACAGGTGACTGACTGTAACAAAGACGAGCACAGGATGTTACACACAAGCTTTATACACATTAACTAACAAGCACCGTCTGAATCACATTAGACTAAAGACACGAGTGAACATACACACACCCAACCACACCCCCACATGTACATACATGGACACGGACTACGTAGACACAAAGGGAGGGGTCTGGGGCTGTAGCGCAGACCTGGGCAAACTCCGGCCCGCGGGCCACATCCGGCCCGTTATGCATCCCTCTCCGGCCCGCAAGAGGCCAATCATAAATTAAACAAATATCTATGTCGTGCGTGCAATACAACTGTGATGCTTTTATTTTGAAATCGCTACGTTTGTGTTAATTCCGTGTGGACGTATGTGCGCGTGTGTGAGCTGTGCGAGAAACAGTAGGGTTAGGTAGGTGATCAGCGACAAATTTAGGCTGAATTTATACTTTCGCGAATGAACATAGCGCGCGAACCTCCGCGAACGGCAGAACATTTACGTGACGAATTTTAATGTTGCATTGTGTTCCAGGTTTGAAATGTGCTGGAATTTAGGCTAAAGTAGGCTACTTGAAAATGCTTGAAATTGTGACTGTATTTCGATTCACAACAAATAGCTGACTGAACAGGGGAGTAATTCCAGAAAGCGGATTTAGTGACGAAACCGGGTAAGTAAACTCAGAGTTAATGAAAACTCAGGGTTTTCTGTTCCAGAAACCGAGCTTAGAGATAACCTGAGTCAGCCGGGAAATATTGAAATGGACCTTGAAAGTGCCGTAGAAGTGATTTAAAGGTAGGTTTAAGCCTGGTTTATACTTGATGCGGCGCGAGGGTCCACGCGGCAAAAATGACGTAATCGTGGTGACTCCGCCCGTGTGCGAGGGCCTTGCGCGCTGTCGATGAACAAAGTCATGTTTGCAGGGATTATACATCTTTACAAGGTGGAATTAAAGCACTTGTACATCACTTTCAAGGTCCATTTCAATATTTCCCAGCACGTTAAACTTAATTAAGTTAAATATTTATACATATACTCGAAATAATTCGCTTTTAATCACATTATTTAATGGTGGTTTATTTTCAAAACGCCCAATCTTAACGTCTTCGCTTTCTCTCATGTTTCGTCCTGGAATTACAAGAGGCTCGTATTTGTTAATGTAATACAAGAAAACTGTTCAGTCAGACAGATATTTGTTGTGAAACGAAGTAGTTACAATTTCAAGCATTTTCAAGTATTTAGCCTAAATTCCAGCACTTTTCAAATCTGAAACAAAAAGCAACATTAAAATTGGTCAGGTAAATGTTCCTTCCCCTGTTTTTGAGGGGTGTTTCTTTACACGAACACATATCGTTTCAGACAACACTGCACAGAATGTGATGCGGCAAGTATAAACGCCTCCGCCGTTCGCGGAAGTTCGCGCGAGGTGGGCGGAGCCACCGCGATGACGTCATTTTCGTTTGTGTGGCCCTCTGACACAATTCAGGTTTCTCATGTGGCCCCTTGTAAAAATTAATTGCCCACCCCTGCTGTAGCGTGACAGAAATCAGCTAATATGAAGATAATATATTATTGTTCATGCAAAATCATGTCATTTCCACTGACTATCCAAACGAACCGATTATTCTGTTAACTGGACCAATCCCACCATCCTTTTGTCACGGTGACAGCTCCGGACCCCTCCTTGTGGGCGTGTCGTTATGTTGTCTGCATGCAGTTATGTCCATGTTTGTAGTTCTGTAGTCCCCCCCCCCCCCCCCCGTATCTGCAGCTTTCCGAACGTCGGACGAGGAGGGCGTCAGCCCCCCTTCGTCGTTGTACTCGGCACCAACAGTGTACTACGGGGAAGGCGAGGACGAAGCCAACCCCACTCCGTCAGTCCACTCGAACCCCAACGAGCACTCCGGTGCTGAAGAGGAAGAGGTCAGCCCTCCGCCTTCTGTTTGCTCTGAACCCACGGTGCGTTACGGAGAAGAGGAGGAGGGGAAGAGGAAGAAGTCAGCCCCTGTCCGTCCGTTTGCTCACCCCCCTCCGAGTCCAACAACGAGAGCGAGGAGGAAGACCGTGCTTCTGTTTACTCGGAGACCATGTGGTCTGAGAAGGGGTGCCCACAAGGGGAGGAGGTTCCTCGTGCCCCCTCGGAGAGGAGCAGCATGAGTTGTTCCCGCTACCTGACCTCTGAGGAGCCAATGTCGCTAGGTCGGGGCGACTCCGAGGGAAAAGAGGAGATGGAAACGTCAGGGGGTGAGGTGGCGCTGTCCCCGGGAGCGCGAGTGGGCGGTGGCACAGTCCGTGGCCCGATGTGGGGGTCCGGAGTGCCCTTGGAGGTGCCGCATAAAGCCGCCAGTAAGCGGCGAAGGGCAAGCCCTTCGGTAGCACCCAAGGCACCCCCAGAGAGAAGACCGGGCATCCAGTCAGCGGGTGCACCGAGCAGCGCAACGCGGAGGGACTCCGCCGCCTGTCCCACCGGCGACACCAGGAGGGGTCACGCCACTGCTAGCGCTCTGGCAGGCAGCCAGAACGATGTTGTGGCTGCCTGTACCTGTGTGTTTGTCCATCCCTGTGTTTTTCCCAAACCCCCTTTTCCCTCTTGTGCCCTTTATGTTGAACGTGCCTGTGTGTGTGTTTGTGACTGTGCCCGTGTTTAATGTATTTTCTCCTGTCTTCCCAGGGAGGGTGTTTTAGAGCTGTTCGTGGCGGTTCCCGCCATAGGGGGAGACGGCTCTCGGGGGCTCGTGGCTCCGGACCTGCCCGTCTGTGTAGGTTCGGGGCTTTCCAGCTTCGCGGGACGCTCCGGGAGTAGCGAGCCCCTGGTGGGGGATTCTGTCATGGTGACAGCTCCGGACCCTTCCTTGTGGGCATGTCGTTATATCGTCTGCGTGCAGTTATATACATGTTTGTAGTTCCGTAAGTTCACTGGGGAATGTGTTCAGCACCTATTTAATGTGCGTTCGCGCAATGTCTCATGCTCGTCTTTGTCTTGAATCAGTGCCTGCGTGAGTGTTCGTGTTTCTGTGTGCTTGCGTCATCGCTCTGGACTTCACGTGTGTATGTATTGAAGTACATGTTTCACCTCAACAATGATCGTCGTGCCTTCTCCTTCGTTCGTTACACCTTTCACTCAAGATGAACTTACCAAACACTGCTATCCAGTATCTACCCATCCCCCAAAACACACTCAACACACATATTTGGACATCAAAATCTTCACCCAGTTGTCAGAGCTGTCTAATTGCAATCCATTACTCATAATTATAAATGATAACCTTCAATGTTAGACAAAACCTGCTATTATCCCTTACTGTCAGAATATCTTATATAAAACTGGCAGAATTACCAAACGTAAACAGCTGTTTTCTCAGATTCCAATTCTATCTCCCTCTACCTGGTTCAACACATTCAAAATTCTTTTTTAGCAAAACCAATATGACTGTGTATCGCTAGTAATTGTTCAACAATTGATAAATATATATCATTGATTCTGAAAGAAGCAAAGTACATACAGTGCATCATAAATTATATGAGCTTGTTGGGTTCATAGAAAAACAGGAGTTTTACAAGAGAAGTTCCAAAGCACAACTGGTCGGTTTGTGAGGGTTTTGCGCACTGGAAGCTGCTCTGCTTGAGCCTCTGCTTTCGAAAGACAAAGCAATCGATACCACATGGCCAAATGCCAGAAAGAAGCAAAGCACACAGACGGATGGGCACATGGAGGCCCAATAACTACAGCCAGCCATCTAGACTTGTTTTTTATTTTTTATTTTTTAAGTCTGGTATCATAAACGCACCATCTGCCTACACCTGATTTTCCCTAACTCTAATTTACGCTTATTCTTTCCCCTCTTGTTGCTCCCTTTTCCGTCACTATTTTACTCTGACATTTCCTGGACACACCTCAGCACTCTTTTAACAGTGTTTCAGGGCCATAAGTGCCTCTCACCTCCTCACAAACATCTGTGTGCTTGACAATTCTTCAACAGTTACGCAGCATAAACGCATTGCCAGCATTCCACATGCTCCTGTTGTGCTGTCTTCCACCTCTGTGGGCTTTTCTTACGCAAAGTCCAGAAGTTGAATGGAAAGTGAAGAAGAAACTGAATAGAAGGCCAGTGTGAAGAGGAATGCCCCTTAAGCCATGGGCCCAACCTTGATACACCACATGATTGGCTGAATATTGATCCAGTGGTGTAGAATCTGAGCTTCACTAATGTATTTTGAATCTACTGTGCTGTGTTGCAATCATGACTAACATTTCTGGCATAAATATTTTAGATATTGCAGTACTACTTAAAAATTTATTTACGAATAATGAATAGAAATATTGAGCAGCAAAGTATATAAAAAATAATATACATGTAATCAATTACCATCAACAATATATATATTTATATATATATATATATATATATATATATATATATATATATATATATATATATATATATATATATATATATATATATATACCTAATAATGATCCACCGTCATTTTCTTCCTGCTCAAACTAGGCTGCCACAACACAGGGCAAGACATATGACTAATCTCTCCCAGGTGAGGCTAATATAATGAGTTCAGCTAAAAGAGATATACCTCACTCCCAGGCTGAAGGTACAGTAGTAGCTGTTGCTTTGCTCTTTAATGTCCACTTTTCAATTAGTACAAAGTTAAATGAGACCGTGGGGTTCAAAATGAACCTTTCATGACATTATCTGTCAACGTTCCTTTCCTGTTGCAATAAATGAAATGTGAAATAATACGGTTTCAGGTGCAGTGGATTCAATCCAATAGCTGCACTATTATAGAGTACATATTCATCATAGATCCTTAATAAAGAATCTGTTTCTTGTATACAGTAGTATATAAATTATTTATAAGTATTTGAGATTTAAAATATTTGTTAAGATACAAAAAGTAATTTATGGACAAATCCAGCATTTAGATTTGAATGTGGACTTGAATGTAGAAGAAGCCCTTAAAAATGGGAAGCTTCAAATGTTGGAAAGTGCTGCTGATAGAAGTCAGCGTGAATTAGACAGATGATGAGATGATGCAGCAGAGGAAGTGATCTGTACATGCTGGGAAGAAGGAAACATTTGTCATCAAGATCCAAAGTAGATAAATATAGCTAAATAAAAAAAAATCAAACAGTTTGTGTGCCATCAACCCGTTTCCTGTGTGTGGTGAACTGAGACAGCAAGCTGTTCGTGTGTGTGTGTGTGTGTGTGTGTGTGTGTGTGTGTGTGTGTGTGTGCGTGTGCGTGTGCGTGTGTGTGTGTGTGTGTGTGTGTGTGTGTGTGTGTGTGTGTGTGTGTGAACGCATATGACACTGAGACCCAGGAGAAGAGGCTCTGGCAAAAAGCAAAAAACAGAGGGAGAGAAAAAGATGGAAGGAGATAGAGATAGAGAGTGAGCGAGCACGATCCATTTTTAGAAAATCTGGGGGCGTCAAAGGAGGCAGAGACATATGGCAACCAGAGCAGAGTGTTCAGAATCCTACTACCACTGCTCACTTCCACACGAGTACAGACTGATTCAGATTACATAAACACCAAACCTGACAGCCAGGTATGAATAATATCCAAGAATAATAAACTTCAACAGCGTAAAGTATGCAAAATCCCAACATGTCTACAAATAGTGTCAATCACACTCCAATGGTGGGAGAACCCAACATCCAATGTGTTTTTGCCTATATGGGACTTAGATCTGATTTGTTAAGCAGAGTGATCATAAAATTGCCTAAAACAGCAAAAGCACCCTCAACAGCTGATCAATATTGTCTTTGGTCTTTATGTAAACTTTAGGAGGTTCTTACCGTGTAATTTATTACAGTAAGTTGATTCACTCACCTTACTGATATAAATTCCAAGAGGTTCTGAGAAACTCCCAGAAATCTGCAGTAGTTTGTGGTGTGACAGGCATTAGTAAGAATAACCTTCTTCTTGTATGTCCTTCCAAGATCAAAGTCCTACAAAACACCATGTTACTCTATTAATTCAAAATACAAATATACACGCTTACATCTACTATATGCTTGAGGAAAGTCTAAACACAAAGCATCATGAAACCCCCACCTTAAAGAGGATCGTTTCTGGCTTGCTGACAAATGGTGGATGCTTCAACACTTTGCCAGCTGCTGATATCTTGGCTGCTTTTGAGGTATGATTTTTAGCCAGGCCTGTCTTTGTGGATTTCAAAGATTCTTCAAGAAGACCCTCTTCATCTTCATCTGGTACACTCTGAAATGTTTGGATTTGAAATAAATAAATCAATAAATAGAAATTAATTCTGTACTTTAATACAACATTTGGTGATTTGTGTGGTGTATAGATTTGCTGATCTATTTCCACCATACATTATGTTCTTTTGTATAAGACACAGCCATTCTAATGAATACGCTATATTGCATGGCTAGTATATAATTATGTCAACTATTGTAGAGTATGCCATCTATGCTCTCCTGAAACATGCAAACTAAACCAAAATAGTAATCAGGGAAAACTATGGCAGCTATGGTGGTGACCGTTTCTTGCTAATACTATCTAACATGCTTGTGAGAGACCAGGTGAATTATTGGGAAGACCTGAGTTTGTTGGGTTAGCCAGTCAATGCAATCCAGGACTAATTTGACCTCAGAAGGAAGAAAGTAGAAGCTTATCTTCGTGTTATGTTCCTCTTCAAGTCCAAAAGTGACACATTTTCCCCCCAGTACAGTTCACAAAACACTTTTCAAAAGCATGTGGGCACAAGAATCACCAAACCCAGTGGAAGTATGTGGGAGTAGGAGGAAGTTCCCAGTTAAAACCCGTTTTGTGCTTGTTAAAATTCCCAGTCTGAGTTCATGGAAACACACACTTTTTTTTGCAGAAATTGCTTTTCTAAAGTTGCTGTATGTTTCTCAAAACAAGATATATTTGCCTACTAAGAATTCAATACAACATTCTAATTTGCTTTGTAATTTCTCCACTCAAATCTTATCGATGCGTATTTCCATACAGACATTCATCTGTATCCGCCCAATGGAGGATGGGTTCCCTTTTGAGTCTTGGTCCTCCCGAGGTTTCTTTCTATTCCCCACCATCTAGGGAGTTTTTTCCTTGCTATTGTCGCCTTTGGCTTGCTCATTAGGGATTTGGACCCATAGTATTGTTAACCTTGTAAATCCTGTAAAGCGCTTTGTGACAACATATGTTGTGAAAAGCGCTATACAAATATATTTGATTTGATTTGATTTGATCTGTATCACAGATAATATCTAAGATTTGCATTCAAGAGTGTAGCCTACATGTGTCTCATAGTCATCGATCTAAAAAGAGTTCTCCAACTCCCTGCCAAAAACAACCTTTTCTAGGTCCAGCCTATCTGTCAAAATGTGTCTGCATTTTGCAGCTGCATCACAGTTTTGACTCAGCCAGTACCCTTTGGGATTAATGGCACTGATACCAGTTGTCATATCATTTAAGCTGCTTTTAATGTGTAGCCTACATTACAGCTCTGGGTCAGCGGGTTGGTGTGGACAGATGCCTCTCAGAAAGGTTGGGGATGCGTCAGGAGGGCCTAATGCCAATACTCGTGGTTCCCCACTGGCCTACAAAACAGTGGTGGGCAGAAATAATCAGCTTCCTTGCAGAGAATACCTAGAATCTCCCTTATTGCAGGTACCTTCATGTCTCAGGCAGGAAGAGAAATAGTTCACTATCACCATGGAACTATGGTGTCTTCATGCTTAGACACGGTCCACTCGACTGGTTTGCCATGTAATGTTGTTTATATCATTCAATATGCGCTAGCCCGGTCTACTTGAACACTGGAATCAGACAATATGCATTTTCCTTATCATATTGGTTTGGGAGGAGTTTTACAAGGATTACCTCCTCGTGCTATACACTTCATGAAGGGTGCATTGCATTTGAGGTCTATTTCTAGATTTGCTGTCCTCATCTGTCTATTGTCCTTGAGGCCATATGTGAGGTTCCCTTTGAGCCTGTGGAGATGTAAGATTAGTCTCATGTAAGACTGCCTGTCTTCTGCAAAGCAAGTGGGCAATCTCGCATTGTCAGTGCATTCCTTCATGTGTGCAGTCTGCACCAGGCAATTCGAAGGCTACGCTGAAGCCTACTGCAGCGTCCATGCCAAGGTCCATGGTTGTGACGTATCTCTCCAGCTTTGGAGCTGTTTCCTTTCCCTCCACCATCATTTAAACACCAGGGGATGCATATCGTCTGCCCTGTGTGTGCATTGTGTACATAAATAAATTGTACCCAGGCTTCCGAAATATGGGACCAGCTGTTTGTTTTGACAACCCAGTTCATAGCAGTCTATTGTCTAAGCAGTACGTCTCTCACTTGGTTGTAGAATCTGTTTTGTTGGCTTACAGCAGCAAGATTATGGAGTTGTCTGAAAGAGTACGGACCCATCCAAAAGGAATGGTGGTGTCGTGGGCCTTTTTTAAAGAGTGTTTCTCTATGTTTTTTCTTTAAGGGTGATTCGGTGCGAGACATTTTGAGCATTTCATAGCTGTGCTCCACCACACACACACGTGTGTTTTTATTGTTTGAATAAGGCAGCTCCTCTAGTAGCTCAGTCTTTTGACCTCTCTCAGTTCATTGTTCACTGTGCAGTGCATGAATATATGAGTGAATCGTCTGAAAGGGTATGTAGGGTTACGCACAAACCCACTGTTCCCTGAGGAAGAGGAACACCGAAGGGTGTCTCACCTCACAGCAGAGCTCAGAGCACAGCGGTAAGTGGACCTGGGGAGAGATGATTGTGATGAAGGCCTGTGGGTGGAGGGACACACCATCCTCGTGAAACACCATCTGCCTTACAGGCATGAATAAAGGTTTCTTCATCCAGAGAGGCAAGGGCGTGATATCCCAAACTCACCTTCCTCTTCCTCAGGGAACAGGGGATATGCGCATAATCCTACATTTTGTATCGCTTTTTATTTCCTCGGTTGCTTAGTTTCCCTATCAAATGCACAAGATAAGGCGCATACATGGAGGCACTGCTGACTGGGCCCGGAAACCTCGAAATACAATTTGAGAATGAAAGGATTAAATGTTTGGGTAATCTGACACTGTTGGCTATTCCTCTGCACCGCTTTGTTAAAATACTCAACCAGACTGTGGAACGTCAATGTGAAAGAAATGCATTATTGAAATGTCCAAAATTAAATCTCATTGACACACTAGAGAAAATATCATTACGACAGCGAGGTAACCCTGATGACCTGACAAATGAATTTCTTGTTTTTCTGGAATTTATTACTATTGTCTATAATAATTTGTTGATTATGAAATTAACAGTTGACTATACGTCATTTTTATATCCCTAAATTCTTCTGCTTGTAGATAGATATGAGACTTTTGTGTAAAGGAAGCCGCTGTTCAAAAGGCCCATCAAGTGAGAGGATTTGAACAGTATAAACGCATTTTAACAAATTTAATCATGTTTGATGAAACTATGTGTTACTAAACATAAAAAAAGAGAAGGGGGAAAAGATAAAACAGTCCTTGACAAGGCTGACTTAATAGGTTTGATGGAGGTTGGTGCTTCAGAAGAAAGAGTGTGGGTCTAAACCAGATAGTGAGCTTGATTACATAATCCTTTTACTCATACTAGGCATAAAGTTAATTTGACGTTTTTAGCTTTCCACATTAAGCACATTAAGCTTTTATGATGATTTTCCATCTACCCAAGAAATCCACTCATGGTATAGCAAGAAGTGGGCTTTGGGTATTCAGTAATTAAATAAATTAAAATGCCTGAATTCATTCAGACAAAGAAAATGGTCCACATGTGAGTATGAGTAAGAGATGAAAATGAGACAGAGATGGTGAATCCAGAGAGAGGAGAGGGAGAGAGAGAGAGAGAGAGAGAGAGAGAGAGAGAGAGAGAGGAGAAAGGAGAGAGCAGACCCAGAGAGAGAGAGAGAGAGAGGAGAAAGGAGAGAGCAGACAAACTGAGAGAGATCGAGAGAGAGAGGAGAAAAGACAGAGCAGACCTAGAGAGAGAGAGGAGAAAGGAGAGAGCAGACAAACAGAGAGATAGAGAGAGAGGAGAAAGGAGAGAGCAGACCCAGAGAGAGAGAGGAGAAAAGAGAGAGCAGACCCAGAGAGAGAGAGAGAGAGAGAGAGAGAGGAGAAAGGAGAGAGCAGACCCAGAGAGAGAGAGAGGAGAAAAGAGAGAGCAGACCCAGAGAGAGAGAGAGAGAGAGAAAGAGAGAGAGAGGAGAAAGGAGAGAGCAGACCCAGGGAGAGAGAGAGAGCTTGCAACTCCTCCCTCATCATGGATGATGTAGGTGACTACACCACAGAGCCCACACATGTACAGCTAGGCAGACACCCACAGGGCAGTGGTGGTACAAATAACAGCATTTCAGTACCACCGCTTTGATAAATACAGTTGGCTTGAACACCGCGTCAATCAAAATGCAGCTTTACGCGTTCTGTGTGGAGTGTTTGGCAAAAGCTAAAACATTATGCTTTGGTCACTAATGGCTCTAAGAACTGGAAAAAATTGCTTATTTTTGGAAAGCATGAAAAGACACACAAAGATTGTGATAGCATGGCAGAGCTACTAGGCAACTGGCAGTCACGGAAACATTGCTTAGATTATAGCATCTGTACGAGTGAGATATCAGAGAGGAGGAATATTTTAGACAAATCACTGCAGACACCTCAATGCTGGTAAGACCATGACTCCCTTTTTAAGGCAGTTATGAGATTGAAGAAAGTACAAGCTGAGACAATTTTCTTGCATAAATGAAACTTCTGAAGGAATCTAACCCTTTCTTACAAAAGTAAAACCCTCCATCAAATACTGTGAGATGTTCCTCCAACATCTCAGACATGGCTGAGTGTTATGTGGAAGAAATGACTAATCTGAGATGACAAAGTCCGAAACGCATGACACTGTGTCTCGTTGCAAAGCCGGCAGTTAATTCAGAGACCACATTCTGGCACTAACATAAATGAGGTCGTTTGATGCATAGTCTATGGAAGCCGAGCAACTCAACTGGCGAACAGAGCAGCAGCGGGTAGCACAGACAGGTGGTGGTGCTGCCATTCCCAGTGGGTCCACCAGGGGGTGTGCAAGCACATTTCAGAATAGTCTGTCATGAGCTGAACTTGGTGTTGTGCCACAGTTGCAGGGCCGTTTCAGATACAGCAGAGCTTTTCAAAATTGTTGGAAAGTGTCTGTTCTTTTTTTCAGCACCACTCTAGTTAACCGTCACCACAAGTTCAATAAGGCTCGGTCCAAACTTGGACTGACACCAGCTGAACTTTCAGCCGGCTCTCTGGGCATGTCAGCTGCAATCTATTAATGCAATTCTTGACGTTTCCCTTGCCGTTTTGGAAGGCGTCTGCCACTGGATCACCCATAGCTGTCGGGCAGTGAACGACGCTTTTCAAGGTTTCTACGCTGTGTTTACTAATGTTCCTTCTTTCTTTAAGAGAGGGATTTCATAAGGTCCTAATGAAAGACACATTAAACCTGGCAGAAGCTTTTATCTGCAAACAAGCTGCACAGTATGACACACACCGAGAAGCAAATGCACGAAAGCACATGTCTCCGAGCTGGATGACACTACCAAGGCCTCAATTCACACCCACAATATCCCTGAACCAGACGCAAAAAAGCATCGACAGAGGCAAATGGAGGATTTTCTCTGAGAGTCAAAACCTCCCCAGGAACTTTGACAACAGAGTTGCTGCTCTGGACAGGATGTTTAGTGAGCGTCTTTCAGGTGCAGACGCGAGCCGACCAGAAGGTGCCTGTAGGCACACAGGACTAATTCCAAGCCCTTCTTGAGTGAACACCATTTAACTGGATTTGCAAAGCAATGTTGGTCGCAAAAGAAGAAGATGAGATGGTGTCCAGACACATTCTAGTCCATAAAAAGGAGTGAATGTCTGCCACAATAGACGTTAGCTGCGCACAACCTTCGAGATCCAGGTATCAAGCCCCCCCCCAATAGTTTGCCTCCTGTGAGGAGTGTGACACTCTTGATTGCATAAAACATTGGGAGAGGGGAGGTGTGATAGTCTTGTAGTCATATCAACTGAGGGCAAAATATTAGAGCTGCTGAGCCATAACAGTCATAGACCAATGTTGTAATTATTGTAAAGAAGAAGCAGGCTGCAATCATAAAGACTTAATGTCGCTCCCATAATCCGGCGTTCAGGCAAAATGGATAATCCATGGCTCAATTAACAAGCACACACAGGAAACAAAACACAAGAAGACAAAGACGTTACTAAGAAAAACCAGCACTTGACTAGACAGAAAGACAAAACAAATAGTTCAACACAGGGGTATAAAGACACAGGAGTAGACAAGGTGAGTACAATCAGCTGGAAACAGTAATGACTAGGATAAGCAATAACAAGGGGTTAAACAAGTAAACAAGAGCAAATGGCAGGTTTGACAGGAAAATCAAAAGAACCCGGAAGAGAGGAGAAAGGGTGGAATACCACCAGGCCTGTGTTGAAAAAATCGATTTTCCGATTCAGAATCGATTCGCATATGATGATCTGATTATCGATTCGTACGTCCAAAGATCGATTTTTTTAGTGAACTTTTACCCCCGCCTCGTCACTGAATTCACGCAGGCGTGCTCGGTCTAACTAACTGTAAAACGACTTGGCGTCGGACAGTGCCGGTAACGACGATAGTCAAATCGGAAATCTAAAAACAGAAGGACAGTTTATCCAGTGTCAGTGACTATTTACAGTTAGTCCGTGTCACTGACCGTTTACCCAGTGTTTTTACAGTTTAAAAAAAGTTTAAAATGTTCTTGTAACGTTGGGCGCAAGGCGATAGACGAGACAGAATCCTTTGCACTTTCCAAATCGTTACGTTTATTACATTTACCGAAGCGCAGACAGCGCACATAAAACACGTTTACATAGAACATGTGTGACTCAAACAACGACGAGCCAGGACGCTGCGCGAGCGCAAATTAAATAGACAAACCACATAAACCCCACGTGATTACGAGACGAGCCACAGGTGAGGACTATCACAAGACGCACCCGCACCCACGGAGATACACCGACGTAGACGATTAGACGCAGACGACGTTAACACGCCCAAAACGGAGGGGTCGGGGACCGTAACGTTAGAGTTCTGTTCTTCTCACTTTAAAGAAAAATACACGTTTACATTTTATACTTTCAGTTTATTAAGTGTGAGCACTTTTAAAATAAAAATGCATTTGGTAGCAACAGCTTTTGGGTGAATTCTTAATTATTTTAATCATAATAATAATGCACTGGTTAGTGTCCCAGTAGGAGCCCAGTGTTGCAGATATAGACACCTCAAAGATGTCCTCTGTTTATTGTCCTGGATTACCTTTCTTGAAGGTAGATTTATGATGACCCTTTTCACCAGTCTTCCAGCCATCAGTAACTACCAACTACTAGTAACTATTTGCTGATTAATATCGATATACTAGTTTTAACATGTTGCTTCTGTACACAGTCAGGAAACAGCTCAAATACATTTTTAATAGCACTAAACCCCGAATTGGATCGAATCGGATCGAATCGATTAAATCGGATTAAATCGAAAAAAAATCGATTCTTAATCTTCAGAATCGGAATCGGATCGATTCTTGGAATTTGAATCAATACCCAGCCCTAAATACCACCTTCAAAAACAAGATATTCTTTAAAACTCCCATTCACAAAGCAGTTATCTGCCTATCTGTAAAACAGAATGTAATAGAAATAATGTTAGTGTCATGGTGCAGCCCGACCCCTCCCTCCAGACGTGTGTATGTGAAGTCTGCGTCTGTAAATGTTCATATATGTATTTCCTTTGGGCGTGGTTCAATGTTCGCGCGTTCATCCGTCTCACAGTTTTATTTAGTAGTGTGGAGAAGCACATGTAAATTCTCATTAACATACAGAACTGAGAAAAATGCTTTTGTCATTTGAGAAATATCTCATAAAAAAGTGATATTGTGCTGTTAACTGAAATCCGCACATTGACATTTTACCAATAATAAGATCCTGACAGCTGAAGACACAATCTCTACTGCAACGTTTGTGGTTACAAAGTGGCCATGTGTACTGCCTTTTTTGATTTATTATTATTATTTAGGATTTTAAATATTTTAAATATCTGGTCCTCTCGCTGGGCATGTGGATACATTAATAATGATTATTAACAAAACTGATTTGTTAATATTTCCTCAGGTGAAAATAAAGTTTAATTGAGAAAAGTTAAATTTTGTCATTTTGTCCTTAAAATTCAGTCACCAGAGTTATTAAACATGAATGCAGCTACAGGGCATAGGGAACATTTCAATGTATCAGTTTATGTCTTGTGTATTTGAATAACATACATATGACCAACTGCTCCAGATAACATTGCTTGTATTTTTAGATACAAGTAGACGGTAAGTAGA